>NW_010119901.1:1543-17717 GCF_000699245.1 Pterocles gutturalis | reverse complement strand
TTACTTGTTCACCTTTTATAGGCAGAGGCCACGCCTTACGCGGCACGATTTTGCTACTTTGTTGTAAAAGCAAGACTGAGTCCATCCTTAGACTCATCAGGGGTTCAACGTCCGTTGTTGATGGCCTTACTCAGCAGGGGTTTTGTCAGTCCATGGAGTAAAGCCTTTGATGTATTCTTCCCTATCCTCTTATCTACAACTGGACATCATGAGGCCTCGGGGCAAGACTTCGCCTTATCAGTGCCTCGTTGATTGAGTCCATTGTTAGTAAAGTCTTTAGCTCATTCCTCTCCTCGTCATCTTTTGTCTACAACTGGAATGTTTTGAGACACCATGAGTCATTGTAGACAGTCAAGTTGCAGTCTCTGCAAAACTGCACGGACTAGTTCTCCACGGTAGCTGTACTTAGATGTGATTGCCCCTGAAGTAATTATCTCCCTTTCGCGCGAGTTTTAGTACAAGCCTGTTGTGCTGAGCCTTGTGCATCCCTAAGCCTAGCAAGACCTTGCTGTTATCAGAAAAGGGAGTGGAGGAGATGGAGTCCTGTTCTGGTGACATACCTGTGAAATTATCCCTGTCCTCTTATTAGCTGAAGAGCTTCTAATGCTCAGAGAACTTGGGCTGCTTCATGGTAATTTGTAGGAAAAAACCAACTGATTTTATTTTCTGTGTTTAACAACAATGGTCTCGCTTCCAGTTTTTAAGGGAAATATCTTTTTTTTGCTGTGTGGTGCAAACAAGGCTGGAAATACCCGAATTCCTAAATACAATGCTGGCAATTGTGAATTTTTAATGTTTAAGACCCTAAGAATGAAGTTTAGATTAAAATCAGTATTTTTGTTCTCTCCAGCTTTAGTATTTTGTACCGTGTAACTCAGAAGGTGTTTTTAGAAGTACCGATCCCATTTTACAAATTGGGAACCCAAGTCTGGTAAGCCAAAGCAACTTGCTCAAAGCTGAAAGGACAACGGGAGCAGTGCAGTTCGGGGTGCAGATGGATCCTGGAGAAAGGATCCTCCTGGTGCTTCAGGATTTTGTACCATGGACCAGGCAAGGAGGGCCCAGGTGGGCCTTGGTACAAATTAACACCAGTTTATACAATGGGTAGGAGCAAAAGTGAACAGATGGATTCACAGGTGACCTCGGTCAGCTTTTACTCTGCTGCTGACACAGAATCTGTGCAATGGTACGACTGGAAAGGAATTTAGTTGTAAGACAAGTCAAATTCTCACATCATCTAGGCCAGAAAAGCCCTCGCCAGGATAAGGAGTGGCTTCTGAAGGAGTGCAGGCAAGGTAGAGCTGAGGGCTCGTGGGTTTGCTGGCACCAACGAAATGGGACTGTCTTGGTGGTGGCCAGGAGAGGGCACGTCACTCCTGCGTTGTCAGCGGGTAAGGGCGTTCTGCCAAACACAGTCACCTGCCATCTGCTTCAGAGGAAGAACCACCTTCTGCCCTTGCCCTAAGTGCCCCTCCCAAATCCAGCTGTGGCCAACCTCTGGATTTGCAATCAACTGAAACCTCAAATTCGATGTTGACTTACCCGTTCCTGAAGTTTCTAGTGGTGTGGCATGCAGAAGAGCAGGAACCACCCCGGGTTTTAATCTGGTTATGGAATTGTATCTGATTCCACCTATTTTGGTGTTTATTAGCTGCATCTTCAACACAAACCCCTTTCTGAGGAGGAAGTACCAGACAAACACGCAGCCTGTGAGGACCACCGCCTTGTCCTGATGAATCGCACCTTACCACTGGGAGCAGCCAGGTTCTGCAGCTCAAACACACCGACTTCTCCGTTACTGTCTCCGACCAGCAGGCAGTCAGTGTTCTTAGCAAAGAGGACGGACGTGAATTCCGCTCCTGGGTTGGCAAAGCAAGAGATCACGGGGTCCAAGCTGCAACCCAGAAGAGGCAAGAATTAAATTCTAGCAGAAATGCAAGCACAATAAATGTTGCATGTTTTACTTTTTCCGTTCTAGATTAACTAAAAAAATAAGAAGCGAGGCAGTGTTCTCTTTGGTCTCTACCAGAACAAAAATCCCAGCTGCTATGAATTGAAATAATCCTGGTTGCCTAAAATCTGTCCTGTTGCCTAATATGGGGGTTGTGGTGAATATTTTTATTATATGAATAATTTGCTTTATGCTGCTGCAAGATTTGGTGGGCTGCCTGCTCCACTGCGGGCTTCACACTGTCATTAGTACCAAATAGTACAGACCAGCAGTACGAGGCCACAGATTAACTCGGCTGCACATGAGATGTGCACCTACTTTACAGCAGTGGGAAAGCGGGAGGGGTATCTGAACTTCTGACCATCTTATCTTTATAAAAGGTCCAAAGTAGCTCAGTTTTGTTATTTTTCCTTTTAACCATGGCGGTGGTAGAATCTATGATTTCTGCAGGAGAAAAAGGCAGTTTTACCCTTTATCAGTTCCATGAGGCATCCAGCTCCTTCTCTTATCACAATTCTCAGGTAACTACCACCTGCTTTTACAAAATGCGTGTTTCAAAATGCAATACTTTCCATAACTAAGCAAGCAAACGGCGTGCAGCTGTCATGACCTGATAACAACACTGGTTGGGCAAATAATGTGTAGCCTTTGTGCCATGAAGTTTCTGAATCTTGAGAAAAGTAATTACTTACATACTGACACTGAGATCCCAAATTTCTACTCTGCTTTCTTTTGCTGCTGCAAATACGAAGGCTGATTTTGGAGACCACGTAATGTCCTGAACACAAGCGGAGGCAGAACTGAAAGCTAGAACTGGCGTCTGTGAATCCTGCTGCCATAAAATAATGCTCCAGTCTGCAGAGCAGCTTAGGAACATGTCGGTGCTGAATGGATTCCAAGCAACTTTGTACACAGGACCCTTGGTGTTTGGGAAGAAACAAAAAAGAAGTTTGTGTTATTCTGGAGCTACAGCCTCACAGGGTGGTTTTAATAGTCCCTGACTATCCTCTGACCTTAACAGCAAAACCAGCATTGTTTTCTGTGTCCCCATAGGAAATTAGGATGCAGCAGATGTGGTAAAACAGGGGAGATCCTGCGAATAAAAAGCATTCAGCTGATTCTGTCCCTTCCCCAGTTGTCAGGAGAAGCTGATGCTGAAAGGGCAGCTTCTTGGATGAAGCAAAGACTTTAAAAAAAAGATGATGTGTTAAAGTTCTGCCATCTTTCTCTGAGAGGTAAGACTATTTAACTGTGGTTTCTAGAACAATGAGATTACTGGTTGTTTTGCTAAAGTAAAGCCAGAACTAAAGCTTTAAAACAGTTTATAGTAAAAATTTTAATAAAATACTTTAAAAAAATCCTTATAGTGTAGAAAGTAATCCTTTAAAGCTGTGATGCTTTATGCTATGGTAATCCATTCCTAATGTAAGAAAAGAAGTTTAGGGGTTTTTGTTGCAGATATTTTGTTCAGTAAATATAAGCAAAGAAACTATTACATTAGTGAAATTAATTGAGCAGTTTCTGCTGTGGCTACTTTTTCTATGTATCACCCACCTTATGGCCTCTGTAAGTCTCTAGAAACTGCTCACTGCATGAACAAGAACACCTGTGGATGTGACCCTCTTCTGTTCCAGCAAGATAAAAATTAGTATCCTGAAAGAAAGGTAAAAGTAACCAAAGTTGGGTTAACCTATTTGTCACTCATCCAAAAATATATGAAGGACTGGAGGAGTTTGGCAGGGACAGTCCTCTGAAGGAGTAAAGTGGAGTTTTCAGGATGTTGTGTGTTGGGCTTGCTGCACGTGTGCTACAGAGGGGTGTGCACAGAGATACAGCGGTGCCAGAATGTATCTCATTTGCTCTGTGTGTTCTCCATCCAGGCAGAACACACACTGCGATTTTTGACTCCTGAAAATCTCGGACTTTCTGTGATCCACATGGGCAACCACAGGTATTCTTCAGCTGCTCTGAGGACCAAATATTCAGCTGGATAAAGAGGGTAAGTGCAGCCATCAAAGTCCTAGACTCGGGAGATGTTGCACAGTCAAATTCTCACTGATTTGACCAACACACAGAGGAAAGCTGCCCTCGGATCCGGCCCAAAGCCAATGTGAGTAACAGGCTGAAATAATGTACTTGTTCACGTACGGGGATTACTTGCTGGGTTTACCACATCATCCATTTTGGGTAAAACTGTTATTAGCTAAGAAGTCATTTGTTTCAGAACTGAATATACCAGCGTAAGTCCCAGGTTAGTGCATATTAAGGTAGCTCTGGCTGAGGATCTCCCCCCTGCAGCATAGTTTTCCTATATAACACTTTAGCCAGGATGGACTTTCTGAGCCTACCTTTGGATGGAAGTCAAAGCACATTCCAGCTGCCTGTTGAGATATTGGAGCTTCACTTTTCCTTTCCTTCTGACCTGGTAATTTTTTCTTCTCACTTTCTGCTCGCTTTATTTTCATCAGATCTGTGCAAATAGCAAGAGTTTTTGTCAAACAGGCATAGGACAGGGCTAGAAATAACTCGTGCTGCTGTGGAATGCTCAACAGCTCTTAAATATTTAGTGTATGATAATTCCTGTAAAGAATGTCACCTGAAATAAAATGAAGCAATTGCCATTTCAAGTATTATCCCTCTGTAGGAAAGCTGCAGGGGAAAACGCTTACCAGTGCAATCTAGTCTCTTCTGTATAAGCCACTCGGTTACTCGGCCATCTGCTGAGATACACATTAATCTCTCTTTTTTGCCATCTCCTGTTGTACCTCTGTCCTGTTCCACCCACCTCAGCTGCCATACAGGTCCTGTGTGTTTATTTGGAGATTCCCTGGGACAAAAAATGCTCATGATAAATCATATATGAATGAAGATGAAGACCATATATTTGAAAAATTATTAACCTTCCACTCTGTAATGAACGTCAAGTCTTCTGACAGAAATGTAGTTTAGCTTTTCTTTAAAAAAAGAAAAAAAAAACCCAAACCATTGGCTGTTTTCTCCAGGAAATTTTTTCTTTTATCAAACATGTTTGATATCTAGTTTCAGGGCACTGTTTAATGTGCTGATGTACCTTTAATTGATACCTGAATCATGAAAACAATCTGCACCTTGCAGGAGACTGCCTCAGAATTGGGGAGCCACCCTCAAGGCAAATGTCTCTCTGATCATCCCTTCTCTCATTTTCTTCGTAACTCCTGCTTGTCCCTCAGCTATTCTGATATTCTTTCCATTTTTGGCAAGTAGAATCAGTGAGTAAACAGCAAAAGCATTTAGGCACTATCATAAAATTTGTGTCTGCAGTTTTGCTCCAGAAACTTGTAGTGTTTGAGGGTAATGTAGGCATTTCCAGTCATAGCTGGAAGATCCTGGCAAAAGTTGGAAATTAAAAAATTAAAAAATTGTGCAACACTCCTGAGCATTCACAAGCCTTACTTATCCAGACTTATCCAGACTGTTACTATTCCCTCAGCCTCTCAGTTGTGGATATTCTTTTATTTGTTGTTTGCTAAGACATGGGAGAAGATGGGAAATCACAGCCTTACCCGCTGTCCAAAAGTGCAGCATCGTTACGACTCCGTACATTATAGATTGCGACAGAACCATTGTACATTCCAACTGCTAAAAGATTCGGGCTTGTCGTGGAAAAATCCAAAGCAGTAACACAATGCTCACACTGGAAAATACGCTCTGGCCACTGAACAGTAGAAAAATACAAGAAGGCTTTAAGTTAGTTTCTTAATTTACCTTGGTCTTCTCAGCACTGGATTCTAAATTGCCAGGCTCTGCTGGAAAATTCCAGTGCTGATGACCATAGGGACTTCTAGACAGAAATTAGGTACCGTATTCTAAACGGTTCAGTTTCTTTCTTGCTGCAACTGATAACATTAGGAAAAAGAAAGACTATGCAGAAAAAGGACACTGTAAAATAAGGTAGATGGGCCTACTCCAAACCAAATACTTAAAAATCAAGTTCCCTACAATTCAGCTGTGTGAGAGCAGTGTGGGGGGTTTTGTTTTTTTCTTTTTTAAAACAAACTTGGCATTTTGGAAAATTTCTCCAGTTGCTTCCTGTCTTATAATGTGAAGGTAAACACCTTTCCAACTTAGCTGAAGATAAAATGCAATCTAATGTGCTCCAGGGAATCTGTAAACTGCTCTTTTAATGTCATTTTCTGTGTAACCAAAGAACCGATTCAGCTCTGTTGTAAGATTAAATCCTTAAAGTCCCAACACCAAGCTCTTGAAATGGGAAGCAGCAGAGCGTTAGTTTGCAAAAAAAAGTATTTTCATGTGTGTGCCAGACCTTATTTCTTAATGGTAGGCACTTGGGGACATCAGGGAGTCACAAGAGTATTTGATTGTTGTTGGTGTGATAAATATGAATCAAAGACTTGACTCTGCTTGATTTAAATTAGTCTAACACACAAATTTGGGAAAGCAAGATTTGTAGAACAAAGCAAACAACAAAAAAAATTGTGTAATTTGATGGCAATCAGGTGACTTTTACTGTGTCATTTTATAACTAAGATTTCCAAGATTTTTTTTAAAATGGATACTTTAGAAAGGATTGCTTTTCAGGTGGATACGTAAAGGTGTAAACGTCACATCTATGAAATCTACTGTCTTTTTTGACAGTATTATTAGAAGTTAAGATTAGATAATTCTATTTGATGGTGTACCTTTAATTTTTTTTCCTTCAGCCTAATAGAATTTCATGGTACAACAGAAAATGGATGGGAAAGGATAATCCTTAAATTTAAAACAGATATTCTCTGTAGTGAGAGTCTGGAAGTACTGAACAAATGGTCTATAGATTTTGAAAAACAAAAGGTAAATGGATTTATTTTCACATTTGCTGTGCTCAAGACTTTTCCAGTCTAAAAAATAATTACTACACACCTGGGTCTACCCACTGTAATAACAAAACAGATTTACAGCCTTGGGTAGGTGGCCCTAGGGGTTGGGAATGGGATAGGGAGATCTGCATTGCTAAGTGCCCAGCGTGGACTGGTACTACCTGAGAGCTGTAACCATCTGCTAGCTGCTTGCTGGCCTGTGTGCGAGGAGTTTAGCTCCTGTGAACAGATGTCTGTGTTACCAAACCACCAGTACAGTCAGCACCTCTGCTGGAGGTGTTAATTGAGAGGACGGACAGGCACAGAAACTAAACTGCTTCCTGCAGGCACTTTCTTTGGGTCAAGATACAAGCATGTTGCTAGGTACTGCAGTTGAAATCAGTTTTCCAGAAATGTGTGATTTCGGCTAGCAAATTCAACGTTACTGGCTAGACTTTGCTTTTTGAAACAGGAGGAGGGAAATAAAGCAGAAATAGTGCAGCAGAAAAATGCATTGACGAAAAAGAAAGAAAACAAACTGGCTGCTTGTTACCATGGGGTTCTTCAATGACCAACAGCAAGCCAAGCCTTTCTTCTGCTCTTTGAAATCAAACGCTCCATAACCAACAGCTAAAAGATCCTAAAAGCACAGATCCACAGGTAGATCTCAGTTTAACTTGAAGTTCAGTTACATATTTTAAAAATAACTTTCTGCTAACAGTGACTCCCAGTGCAAAGTCTGGAAAAGTAATGCTCATGTCATATGCAAGTAGAATAACGCACAAGAAAAAGAGAATTTCAGAATTTCTAGAATACTGAAACCTGATTCAACTGAAAGTGCATTCGCAGTCACAATGAGCTGGGTGTGCAATCCCCCCTCCCTGGCCATCATCAAAGTATGTCCCCTTCTGGAGATTCTATAACTGTATTTTAATGCTCAGTCTTTAATGGAATATGTAATAATACTTTTACTTTTCTCTCTCAGCGTTAGCTGTAAAAGGGGCTTCAGTGGCCAACCCAAACTCCTAGCTTTTAGCCCTCTACAGTGGGGTCCAGTGAATTCCCTTCATTCCTTTCCATAAGCAGAAGTAAGAAACAGCAGCAAGACTTTAGTCTTCAACTTTACTATTTTTTTTTTCCTACACACAAGCAGTTTGTGAATCTAACACTTTAAAAGCAGGTATTTGTTTGCCCTATAATTCTCAGACTGAAGTCTATACATGCGTCCAACTTTACAATATCTGGGGATCTGATGTACTCACAGTATGAAATGGTCTTTATTTTCTCTCTGGTTTTCCCTTAGGGCAATCTTACTGGTTTTATGTTTCTCATCCTCACCTGTTTTTACCTTCCTCCCATTCATTATTTTTGTTGTGGCCATAAGAGAGCTCTGTTGGACAAACTGAGCCGTAATATTACCCAAAAGTGGAGATGTCCGAGTCCTTCTCACCTCCCCTGGAACCGAATTAAATAAACCTGGGCCAGCTGCTCAGAAATCTGTGCCTGTTTTTACGCTTCTTGTCCTTAAAGTTTGATGAATGCTGCTTTCTTTGGAGATTACTGTTAGAAACAAAGATCTAAACTATTGCGAATAAACTCCATCAATGGTGATAAAGTTTAGTAGTAGGGGTTTAAATTTCAACCTCCAGTTCTATAACATGCCAAGTCTGTTATCTCAACGTTGTTGTTCAGGTGACTGCCCATGGTAAACTGGACCAATTAAATTAAATTCTGGACCAATTAAAGTTGTTGTGATACATTTGTAGGAAAAACCTAGTGCAGCTGTCGGACCTGTAGAATAATGCAGCAATATTGTTGTATGGAAGGAGAAAATTCAGAGAGGGGGATGCAAAGACAACCCGTGTGACTGCAGGGCTGAATCCAGCTCTGATCCCTCCCAACAAAGTTCATCAAAATCAGGAGTTTATTTACACCAACAATTGCTTGTACCATTGTGTAGGGGAACTCACCGGGTTTACTTTGTTCCAAGCCATGCTGCTCACACTGTAACCCTTAGTTAAATCACATGTATATGACCACAGCCATTCCAGCCCGGGAGGTAGAATTTCCTCTGGGGTTTGGTTTAGATCTGACAGAACTGATGAGTCAATGAATGCTTCCTTCTGCTCATCCTTCTTTTTCTTGTCGTGCTCTTCCTGTTTAGATTTTTTCACGGCTGCTACTGTACCGCTAGTGTCTGATGTAATACCAGGATCTAAAACGCACAAATATGGTGGAATCTGAGTAGTAATGTTTCACTTATCTAACTCCAGTCATTCACATGGGAAGAAAAATTTTCCCTTTCAGCAAATATTTTGCAGCACAAAAAAAAAAATGAAGTGAAGATTTGAGGAATTAAGATATCCTAATTTTTAAAACTGTGTCTAAAATGTTGATGGGGACATAGGTGGGTAGACCAGGCTGCAGTGTGCCGGTTATGCTCCAGCTGTTTATTGAGTGGGTTTAGCTACCCAGCAACAAGTTATGAATTTATGTCCACACCCCGCCAGGGATGTTTCTAATCTCTCATATTTAAAAATTGTTTACATGGGGATTTTTCCAAGTTAGATCAGACTCCTTATCAAATAAATTTAAAAAAGAAATTGCCAAAGACATTCCAATGCAAAAACTGGTTGGAGAAGTAGCAAATTTAATCTGTATTTTAACTGTCAGGAGACAAGTTTGACTAATATTTTGGGTAAGTCTCAGTTTGTGGTGATAAGGGGAGATGAGCCAGCTGAGAACTCATTTATTCAATTCTTCCACCAAGTATGGCAGGGATGTCTGTTAAAGTGAGTGTAAAACTGCAAAGTTCATGTTGACATCTCATAAACTCTCCTTTCCTTTGCCTATCTCTTAAGTGACTTGTTGTCTGTAAAGACATTCAATGAGGGACATAACTCCAGGACTTTCAGTAGCATGCAAAGCCTTGTGCTGGAAACAGGGTAGCCAGTAAGAAACAAACCTGTAAGGACAGGCAACTGCCGATAAACTGCAAGTTTGGGTTGAAAAATATTCTCCATTAGAATCCTCTCCATGAAAAATAAATCTTTTTGATGTTAATATAGCTTCTGAATGACATTCCTCCTCTTTGTGGATTCTGGCAGGAACAGCACCTTCGGAAACCATTGTGGAAGGTATGCAGCCTGACAACAAGATAATATGTGAAAAAGTAGTTTTAACCTGGTAATACTTTGCACATAAAAGTCAAGGGGACATGAAGGCTCCTTCTCCACCTGCAAAATGCATAGAAGAATCTATTGTCATCAAAAAATAGTCCCACTATTAATTTTTACATGCTTAAATTTTGTTTTCTTTTATTGCTTAAGTACCCAGGATGAGATACCTCCGGAATTTTTCACAATTGGTGTTTTGCTTCTGCTGTTCTAAGTAAGTTAGTACCAGCAACCTTTGTCACTATTTATTTACGATCGTTTATGATGGCATTGTACAGAAAAGGTGTTAGTGCAGACCCGTCCAAGATTCTTCCACGTGCCAGACAGGCAGTCCAAGTGTTTTCTTCATGTAGTTTTCACCGCACAAAATAGTGATACGCGTGGTTTAGAAGAATGAAAAAAACCAGCAGAAATGTAAACCTGGAAAAATGTTACCTCTGTCAGAAGAGATATCCATAGTCTGATCGTGCTCTTTAGCTGCATGTGATTTGCTGATTTTCCCAGTTGTGGCTCTGCTACCTTCTGCTTGTGACGTAGGTTCTATTTCCAATGCATTAAATGTGTCGTAGAAGTCCCAGTTAGTGACCGTCATCCCTAGAAATGAATTACATTGTTCTACACAAGTCTCTTGTCTCGGTACATTATTACAAGGGACTATGTACAGCTGAGCAAAGATTTACTTCTTGTACTAGAGCCCCAACAGTCTGGCAGAGGGGCTTTGGAACCAAAGGCTTCCCTTCAGCAGGGCCGTCTCCAGCACAACAATGCTCTGTAACCTCGCCTTGGTGTGCTCAGCTCTTCAAACGCAGGTTGGAATGAGCCCTGCTGATGCCCAAGGCACACAAAAAAGGGCAAGATATGTTTTCAAATCAGATTAATATCTATTTTACTACTTTTGAGAGTGATATATATTTTTTTCACTAATTTTACATGCACTAATGAACACGAAGGAAAAATGTTTGCAATAGCATTCCCCATAGTTTTTTTTGGCCTCCTACACAAAAAAAAGTCTGAAGTGAGGCAAAGCAGGCACATCTAAAACCTAGATATTCCTCTACAACTTTTTGAGAGCACTGAGGCTGAACTTTCTGTAAAATTGCATCTAGCTTGTGAGACTGCCAAGATTTTCTGCTTTCCCCAAGGTTTTAGATCTCATAACACAGGTTCTCTTCTTTGCATTATGGCAAACAGAAATAGGAATCAGTGTCACTGAAAAGTTAAGGGGAAAAAAGGGAACTGTGTCCTTTCATATTTCAAGAGCATAGCTGCGCATGAGGTGAATTCCTGCCTCCAAAGAAGCATGCTCTGCTTGCAGAGTGCTGAGGAGGCAGGACACCGCAGCTCTCAGCTAGGGTAATGACTATTTTATTGCAACGGATACAGTGTACCAGCACCAACTTCAGGTTGTAGGAGGGACAGAAGAGGCCACCACAAATCACACTAGTCTGAACTTAAAGTTCTGGAAGTGAAAGTTAAGGAAACATTGTCTCTGGCTTAGAGATGGAAGACACAAAAAAACCCCCTTTTCCTCAGCATCCTGCCTGTATGCGGGGAGTCTTCTGACATCCCATGATTTAGCTGTATGCTGGAGTCTTCCCAAATAAATATTTAACAAGTAAATTAAATTAATAATAAACCCAACTATGTAGTAAATGAGACCCCATTCTTATTAAATGCCCTTTCCCGTGTGGGAAAGTTTACCTTTCTCTTCCATGATGATTTTGTCACATTGCACTTCCTTGTTCTTTGTGGCCCCATTAATGGTTTGCATCATTTTTTCTACATAGCAATCATTCCCAGGTCTATTTTTGCACATGTCAGTATAAATCTTATTCCGTTCCCTTGGGGGGAAAAAAAAAAAAGTATATTGACTTTCTGAAAAAACATCTGCATTCAACTTCTCAGTGTATTTAACCACAAGTTGAACAGGAGAGGACACTCTGTTCTGTACTGTGCAGGGTTTTTTTTGATTGCCAGACTTTATTTCACTCTACATACCATCTTTCAGCAGCTATTTCTGACCTTGTGATGCTGTTCTAAACCAGAAATGCCCTGTAGAGGCAGACATCAGCAAAAATCCTTACTCCAACTACCTTTGTGCTTTTGAGGAATATAGAAGAGTTCAGAAATACATAGCTGTCATCGTTTGGGAGTGAAAGGCAGCGCATCCAAGAGACAAAATGAAACTAGTAGGTTTCTATTTTGTCCAGCCCTCAGGTTCTTTAGGAATGATCAGAGGGAACGGTGAAACTTTTACTATTATTTTGGTTTCAATATTCTAACAGCAGATGTAGATCTACGCCCAGCCTTAGTCCAGCAACAGGTTCTGTGCTCAGGGAGAGTCGCTGGCTGCTCCTGTGCAGCTGGCAGCATGTGCTGGGCACACCAGCTAACTCCGATCTGTAGGATGCTCTTCCTCTTCCTTCTTCGCCAAAATCACTCCCGTGTGATTCACAGACAGCGGGGGCTGGAGTCCTCCCATGAACTTTGTGTGTATACTAGCAGAAAAAAACCTCAGAATCTAAGCTGTTTGACTCGCCAGCTGCAGTACGTGCATCTCAGGCGCTGGGGCTTCCGCCTCCAAAAGCTGCGTGACAAGTCTATCAGGCTGACATCCCTCACCGAGACGTTTCAAGAGGCAGCTCCTGAGAGGAAGCCAAAAAACTGCGTGTTCTGGGTGACCTCCCTACCAAAGTTCATGGCAGTCCAGGGAGGAGGCTCTGAAGTGCAAACACACTGGATGCAACTAAGGGAGATGCAGTATTTTAACAGGCAAGGGCACTGGCAGTGGGGTGAGGTTTCTTTGAGCTAGAAGCACTGCGAGGAGCTTCAGAGGAAGCCAAGGCCTGCTAGTTTGTTTATATCTTTGTTATTAAGAAATTATTGTCTGTAAAGCTCCACACCAAATCAATGCAGAGGTCTGCAATTTCTTACTGTTTTCATTAAAATTAAATTGTGCTGTTTAATTACTTAAATTTATTTAAGCATGTAATATCACACTTTTCCATCTTCTCTTTCCCCCATCCCCTGCATGTTCTCATCACCATCCCCTGCTTTTGCCAGTCTGCCTTCATTTATCAGTGAAAGAGGGCAGGGATTTGACCAGCAAGGCGGAGGTGTAAGGAATTTAGGCTGTTTTGTCAAAAGAGATACTCCAGCCCAATATGGCTTTAAGCAAAGGTGAAATGACAAATTGTAGCAGTGAGGACACTGAACCTGCATGTGAGCAGCCTGTTCAGGACTGTGCAATCAGCAGAAGTTGGGTGTGCTGAGCATACCAGGTGCATCTATGCAGCTACTAATATACATACATAACTCTTCCTGCATCTTCGGATTCTGCAGACACCACAACAGATGGCATATCCAATATCCATAGAGTTTCTGTCTCTGTGAGGTAAATATCCACCCTCCTATCTAAGTCTTCTTCTGTCAGGTCTTCTTTTATCTCCTCTTGCCTCACCTGCACATCTGAAAAATTATATGAGGGTAACAAGTGAGACCTTTTCTGCTCTAAATTTAAAAGAAAACAAATTAATTCTGAAAGTATTTTAATGATCAGGAACCAAGACTGGTGAGGCACTGAGTTCCTCTGAAGTGCTGGGCCTCTCACATCCACTGCCTGCAGTGCCTCACAAATCCCAGTGCTCCAAAGAACAGCTGAAATCGATAATTATACAGTGTATGTTCTTTACCAGATAAGCTAAGAGCTGTGTCTCGTTGAAAGCCAGGTTCTGCTGTTTCATCTAGTATGGACTCAGTCGTTGATGCGTTTGATATAGAAGTATTGCTGCTTCCATATGTCCTTCGGTAACAAAGAAATAAGCAGAAATAGTCCGTGAGAGTCCAGATGTCAGTTAGCAAAGCACTACAAAAAGAGCAGCGTTGTTATCAGGATAAACCACAGAGGACGGTAATAGAATCTACCGGGATGCTTGCCTTGTGAAAGAAGTTGTAGAAGGCTTAGGAAATAAAATAATGAAATGGTTTGAAAATACTTAAAAAAGAAGAATTCCTCTGAGAGCGTATCCTGAGGCACTAAATAGCTGATGGAAAAGGAGCTGGTGAACTCTCAGATTCATTCTTGGCGTATAATAACATGAAGTCTTGGCTGCCTACTGAGCGATAATGCAAACCCACAGACAGCACTGTTCTCAACCAGAACTTACATCCTTCGGTGCTTTGCATGTGCTGAAATGTCTTTAAAATGCAAGAGAAACTCATTCGAAGGGTTTAGCTTGTTAAAAAAAAATAGGTGATGTTCATAGGGGGAATAGCTGTGATAACTAGAAGTAAAACTCAAAACATCAATGCAGTGGGAGGTTTGTCAGCAGATTTTCTCTTCCTCAAAAGTCAAGTGTGAGCAATTATAAATATACTGAAAAAGAGCATTTTAAAGATTTGTATTTAAAACTAAAGTTAAATAATTTCATTTTGGTTTTTAAATTAAGAGCTCTTGTCTCCAGAAAGGGTGCATTTATTTCTCAGGAGGTACATTGTGTTTTTAAGTCTTTTTTTTTTTTTTTTTGTGTATACTTGTTTCTGGTTAATATCCCTACCTCCAGGATTATCCGTTATGATGGCCACCCTAGGAAACATGACAAAAAGATAGCTCTTAAAGAGCAATCTCTTTTTCTCAGAAATCACAATGGCATCAACTTTGCCAAATAAAACAGTAAACAATGCTTGTCTTTATTTAACTTGTATGTTTCTTCCAGTGCTACCTTTCCTAATCTTTTAGTCCCTTTGAATACAGAAGCAGCAGCTCCTCTCCATACAACCTGGATGTGCACACGCCGGTTGATAAAGGGATGTGGTTCATTATTTTTCATTTTAAACACAAATAGTTATTTACCGTCTTTTGCACGACTTAATTGAATTTGTCAGCCTGAAGATAAAATGGCTCAAGTCCATTGACTTTGTTTATTCCTTCTGTACTGAAGGTTTTTAAATGAAAGCTGGTAAGTACTACAACATGTAATTTAGAAGTTTTAACTCAAAAGTTTCTGTAGAATAATATTTTTTGAAATGGATGCACATAATGACACAGAGGTAACTTGCTGAAATTAGTTGAAAAGAGAGGATTCTTGCTATGTTAACAAAATATGGATATTTGAACTGAAAGAGTCACGTTTTTAGAAAAGGTTGTCTGTACTGAATAATTATCGTTACAACTGGCACAATACTTTGAAAGAAATGTGTAACTCTTCAGTGAAACCAGACCTTTTGTTTCCAGAGCATTTTTGCACACCCACAGCTAAGCAGGTATTGATATATTCTAGTTTTTGAAAAAACACGCTTGGAGAAGGCAGAGAGCATCGGAAGTAGCTAAAGGAAGTATATTAACGAGCTGCAAATGCCCCTTCCCAGCTGTACGGCCTTGCCCAGACAACTGGAACACAACCTCCTCTATCTTTACGACAGTGTTTTGTCACATATGTGTGCATAGGTTCTATCAGAACTTTGCATGCAGGCCTCACCGTTACCAAACCTGCAGCCTGGGTGTCTGCATTGACCTGTGGGGTACTCATCCCTAAAAATGCTCCATTCTGGTACGTTACATAAGAAAACGAATGTTGTTTAGGAAAGAGAATTTAAATGAAATTAGAACTATGCCAGGAGCGTGTGCTGCAGTCTGCTTTCACTTGTATATATTCGCATTTCAGAAGTAGTGCTGACACAGTCACAAGTATTGACAAATTCCATTTATTCTATTTATTATTCCTCAAAATTTAAATGATGACTATGACAGACACGTTTCTGTATTTAGACAACAGAGTGTCATTATTAGCCCTGCACAATGATTCCAGCTCTCAGTCTCTCTGAAGAGCAGATGTGTGGCCGCTGCAGGGAGGAGCCCTGTGAGACAGGATTTAAGAGACAGCAGATGGACTTACCTTGGGAACGAACCTAAGCTAGCATTCACTCCAACAATGGGAAAAGGAGAGAAAAAACCAGATCCTATGGCCGCACAGTACGAGCTTGATGGCAAGAGCTTGCCCTGCCTGGGTACAACTGAATGGAAGAGTGGATGGGGTGTCACATCCTTTCCTTCATCATCAAAAACCTGCAAAAATGTTTAAATAATCGTTTCACTGTGTTCCCAGAACAAGCGACAGCGATGACACTTGCAACATTTTATCTTGTGTGAAACGTAAGACCCTGATCCAGGCAGGAACCTGACAGAACAGAGGTCACCCCTCTCTGCAAATAAC
>NW_010119901.1:0-1512 GCF_000699245.1 Pterocles gutturalis | reverse complement strand
CAGCAGGACAGGGGTGAGGGGGTTTGTGTTCCTGCTTTCCCTTCAGGGTTCAGCCTTGAGAAGGCTGTCACCTTCGCCTGGGACTTCTTTGGAACTCTCTTTATAGAAATGGCTGCAAAATATCTGGAAAAACTATGTTCGTCTCACTATCAGAGCCACTTCTCCTCCTTCGTCATGCCTGGTGTCTTCTGGCTTATTTATTCTGTACTGATTACCAAGAATGGCTTATTGACTGTACCTATTCATGTTGAATTAACAGTACAGCAAAAGCAAGCAGAGGAACAATTAATGCATCTTTTTTAATTATACTGCTCAAAATATTTTATTGTAAGAAGGTGTTTTGTAAGGTCTTTAAACTCAAATTATGTTATGGAAATCCTCTATTTTAGGTAAGGACATACAGATGCTACAGTCAATTTATCTCATTTAGATTTGAAAGCAAATAGTTCTCAGATTAGGAGGAGAACTCTTGCTCTGTTGTTTTTTTTTTTATTCTTGGAGATTGTTTTTGGACACTAATCATCTGCATTTCAGAATGGATGAAGCTCTTGGATCATTTCAACTCTTCAACTTCAGACGTGCTTTTTCTGTCCTCTTCCCTCTCCCACTTCCTTTCTGACGACATTTAACATCCGCAATAACTCACATTTAAAACTTCAGTAATAGTGTAAATGGTTTCTCACCCGTATGACAAACTTGTTACCCCCGAGAGAGCCCCTGTCCACAGCTTTGTCATCGGAACTCGTGGATTGGCTTCTCCAACTCGCTGTTCTGTATGCATAGATGCCACTTATGATGCTTGCTTGTTTTTGGCTACCAAAACTTGCTACTGATCCTTTCCTTACTCGGAAATAAGCCATAATAGTTCTGTTTCAATCAACAAAATACAAACAACCAAATGCAGTCACCAAATTACCTATCCTTTAACTTTCATGAATCATAGAATTGGAGAATCCCAGAATGGATTGGGTTGGAAGGGACATTAAAGCCCATCCAGTGCCACCCCCTGCCATGGGCAGGGACACCTCCCACCAGCCCAGGTTGCCCAAAGCCTCATCCAGCCTTGCCTTGAACCCCTCCAGGGATGGGGCACCCACAGCTTCTCTGGGCAACCTGGGCCACTGCCTCACCACCCTCACAGGAAAACATTTCTTCCCAAAATCTCATCTCAATCTCTCCTCTTTCAGCTTAAAACTGTTACCCTCGTCCTATTGCTACACCCCCTGATAAAGAACCCCCCGAACTCTCCAGTAGGATGAGAATCCTTAAATAACACAATTCTTTCAGAAAACCTCTAAGCTGCTAAGGAGCTTTCTTAAGCGGTGACAGGAGGAGCGAGGCGGACAGGGGTGGGGGCAACGCCTGCTGTAACATAAAAGCCTAAAAGACATTTTCCTGGTGTTTGATTTTTCTGGGGCTGAGCTTACAAACGAGAACTGATGTGACAATAACGGTGTCAGAGATGTGGCCTGTGGCCCACCCCCGGGACACCGGCGGGGGCCCGCCCGCGCC
>NW_010119900.1:0-18411 GCF_000699245.1 Pterocles gutturalis | reverse complement strand
CTGATCTTTAAGGTCTCTTCCAGCCCAAGCCACTCTATGATTCTATGATAAGCAAAGGTCGCTGCAGGCCAGTAATCCAGCAATTGTCTGATTATCCACAGACATCAGGGGAAGAGAAGACTGTGAAGAAGCCGTGTCCTGTCAACATTTGTGAATAGTTCCTCCCAAGCATAATGGACAAAGTGGGCAAAGGAATGAAGAGACTTGTTTTAAAATTTATTATGTGATTATGAATTGCTGAGAGCACTATTATGTTCCTGTTAATATCTGTGAGTCAATATTTGAAAATGAATGAGAGATACTAAGCATGCAAAAGGTATGTGGTCTGAAGGTTTGAAAAGACTTTGGCATTCATCATTTTGGTAGAATAAAAAAGGTGTTGGCTGGAAGATATTCTGTGATAGAACCAGAGGAGAGAAACTCTGTTTTTCATTCAGTGACTTTGTAAAGTAGAAAGTAAATGGGGCAATTGCTGGAGAGACAAGGGTGGGAGGTGACTGTGAGATAGACTGAAGCATGGTTGTAATGAAAGGGAAAAGTGACAAAAGTTATAGGAAGAGTAATGGATAAAATGGAAGAAGGTGATCAAGTGATGGGTTGGGGCTGCTGGAAAAAACAGAGCTCTGAGAGGAAGAGAGTCACTATAGCATCTCTGCCTCAAGGGAAAAGGAGATAAAGTTGGGGAAGAGAAGAGAAAGCAAGACAAAGCAGAAGCCTTTGCTGCTTTCCTCTCCAAAGGTGTCAGGAGGTGCCATTTGAAGAGAGAGAGAAGTGGATGCAGGAGGATGGAAAGCTTAAGGAGTGAGTCAGAGATGTGGAAAAAGTTACTGGGATTAAGTAGATCTATTCTGAAGAACGTTACTTATGGAAATGGCAAAATTGAAGGAGGAAACACATGTATGGTGCAGGAAGGCATCTAGGCTAAGCTTCAAAGTCGTAATGTGCTGTGCAAGATCAGGAAGAGGGGAAAGGAGTAATGGGAGTGAGTTAGAGTTCTGCTGTCAGAGAAGGGATAAAAACAAAATGAAGACCAGAGGACAGGGAATCACAAAGGCAGGAATTATCAGCATGAGCATAAGGCAGAGAGCCAGTTTCCTGTGAGTTTGTTAGTTAGGCTTACAGATTGTTCTGGCCTCATCTCAAGAAGCGGTTCATTTTTGTGAAGCTAACCACATAGTCCTATCATGCAGTCAGTCAGACCTTTGATTATTTTTCCCTGAACACCAGCTCTCAGCATTATTTCTGTAGCACCTTTAAGAGGTCAGAGTTAACGAACAATAGTTTGGTAAATGGCTGTTTGTTGCTGTTTGCCTGGTCCAAAAAAGTCTCAAGTAATACAGTTAAACTTAAATTTGGAAGCAAAATTCTTTCTTACATTAAAACTTTATAGAAACACAGCAGAGAAAACATGCTTTAATAATAAACAGATAATTAAAACCACTTGAAACACATGTATGTGTTTTATTAGTGACTAAAATCAATGGTATGTTGCGATTTAGTTATGTGGGCCGATTTAGTATCATGTTATGTACCAGTTACATAGACATGTGCTACAGGCTTAGTCATAAAAGTGTGGAATGCACCACTAACAAATTAAATTTTTTGCCCTTAACTACTCACAAAACTCCTCTTCTTCTAAAAAGAAACCACACATCAACTCTTATAAAAGGCTCAGTCAAAAGGAAAGCCAAAATAAAGACAGTCCTTAACGGCCCACTGGACCCTCACTAAAACTATGTATTTTGGGGTAGAAACAAAGAAAAGGAAAAAAAGTTAGGAAAGTTCCCTCCCATTCTTATAAGAAGCTGCTGTTCTTGACAGAGTTCAAATATTGCAATGAGATATCCATGTCACTTGGAAAAGCTGAATGTGTAAGTGTCTAAGAAAATGCTGACAGATACTTTTTCTATCATTGTGGTTAAAGAAGCAAAGCACATGGTTGGCTCAACAGTACATTAATAGTTTCCCTCTTTAGCTTTGTATTGGAAATGATATTTTCAAGTAACTCACTTATTAGGGCAGACATCTGAAGAAATAGGTCTTCCTTTGGAATGCAATCTCACTAATGCCAAGAAAATTAAAGCACAGACATTTTCACAAATACATGCCAAATGCCTAGCCTTGGCCTGCAGCCATGTGTATTATTCAGCTGCCACGCTGCCTCATGGGAATTGTAGCTTGAGTGACTCGAGCCTGATTCTCCTTCACTGGCTGAACTTCCAATACAAATGTCCTTGAATGCCCTGTGTCAGACAGTTCCTATGATACTTTGTCCAGTGAGCCAGAAGGGAGATGTGACCTTGTTGCATCAGGGAACCCTGACTTCAGAGGAGAATAAGACCTCTGAATTTTAACACCAGTGAAGTGTTATGGCAAACATATGCTAACATTAAATTGATCCCAAAATAAAATATATGGCTAGAAGAGACCTCCTAGGTGTCTGAATATTATCTCAGTAGCATTTCATAGGGGCACTGCATAGTGACAAACTTTTGCCACTTTTAGCCAAAATTTGACTAACATTTTGCATGGCAGCAGCAGAGTTGCATACTGGAATATCTTGCCTTTCCACTCTTTACTGTCAGTTTCTGTGACATAATGGTTACCAGTAAGAGTGATAAGGAAAGATATTTCCTATCTCACAGCAGTAAAAGATGAAACAACCAGTAGTTAGGATCTAAACCTGTGTTATGAGAAAACCCATGTCACGCACTGCTTGAGATGTGAGGGGCTTGAACCAAAGCAGTGGAGACAGTGTCCTCCAGCTCAAGCAACACCTACTGTGCACAATCTCCCTTCTCTCTACTGGCGGGAAGGCAGAGAAGGAATTACAAAAGCACCCTCTAGACTGGATCGGACAGTATCAAAACATGTACATGAAAAATTTAATTTAACTGGTTTTTTCTGAGACAGCATGAACATTATTCTTTTCTCCAGCAGAGCTCTGGGGCAATAGTCCACAGCCAAAAAGGAGTACTAGCATTTTCAGCTTGTCCTACTGTATCTGTGCCCTGCCTCTGGCTTCCAAATCCCCCATGACTGACTCCACCATCTGCTTCTCTTGAGGTGGATTTTTTCAGTCTTTTTTATAGGAGCTGTTTAAATATGCTTAAATAATAATAACAAAAAATTTACTAGATCTAAATCCTGAACCTTATCTTTTCATATACCAGATACTGACTAGTCTCATGTGGGTTACTCTCCTTCTCTTATTTTGGACAAGAATTGTGCCTTCATTATAACTGGTGCAAATATCCCACTGAGAAGATTTGATTTTGACTGACATTGATTGAAAATTACATGATGGGAAATCCCTGATAAACTCTAGGTGTCACATTTGCTTCACAGGCACTGAGGATTCAAAATGACTCGGAAGCAGATGAGCTCACAGGCTGCCTCCAGGAATTGCCAGACAATAATTTTTCAAATTACTTTTCTAACAACAAAAGGAGCAGAACCCCGTACTCATTCTCAGTGCACCTTTTGCTAAATGAGCCCAGTGTCAGACAAGTTGCCATGAATTAATAAGATATAAAACTCTCAAATTATCTTAAATGGAATTTTTACTGCCAAAATGAGGTGCACCCTGTATCCTATAAAATTCATACAATAATTAAGGCTTACTTTTATGCAAACAACCATACGAATCTAAGGCGATGAACAGCAGTACGAACTAGAGAGTGACTTTGGGAATCAGAACACTGAAGCTGGAAAAGTTATTACACTATCAGTGTAAGAGAAGAATCAAGCACTGCAAAGCTTTCTAAAGCTAAACCGGTCTTTTCTGGACCTTGAACTGGTTTATATTGTTATTGGATTATATATAGCAAAGGAATACTAAAACCAGTTTTCACTGTGCAGAATGGAGTAATATGCTCCCAAATCAGGGTGTTAATGCACCTGTGCAAGACAGGCGGTTAATGTATCACACAGCCTGGCACATATATGAATCATTTTGCCAAAAATTAGCTAAATTATGTCCCTACTCTTTTCTATGAGCTCTTTCTTTTAGTTTTATTTTATCAACTGTTTAGCATGACTTAGAAAGAAATGTGTAGGGTAAAGTCAAGTGTTAAATGTTGGACTGATTTGGAAAAAACTGTTTATAATTACGATCGCTACAAGTAGTTTTTGAAAAAGCAGTAATTGTTCCCATACTTGTGTCATAGAAATGAAAATACAGAAAATCCCTTCGATAGAAAAAAAAAATAGTATCAAATTAAACTGAAATTGACTTCCTAATTTATCATTACTATTCTGGGAAAATACTTTCGAAGATTCAGCATACTAGTTAGACTAACATCTTCTAGTATTTGGATCAAAGTACGTTTTAGTAATAATGTCCACATACATAACCATCACAGTAAAATAAAATTTTATTTTAAAACACTGATTAACAGTTTGAAATCTGAAGTGCTACAGTGGTCGATATAGTTCTGTTTATGTATCAAGGCATAGAAAATTTGTTAGACTAAGTTGCTATGTTTTTTGCATCTGGATTTTATGATGTTTGGCTTTGTAATGGCTGTATGTAGAACTGATTCCAGTACTTGAGATTCTGGCTAAATGTAATTAGCTTAAGTGCCTAGAAGATGAAAGTTTATTTGCTTTATACTGGATTAAAGTGTAAGTAGCAAAGGTAGCATGAACAGACTGTGTAAGTTACCTCCAGCTATTCAAGTGCCAAAGATCTACATACCAGCAAAGGACACTGGTGGCCAGGAAGTCTAGGGATGTTTGAATTTATTAAATTTGCTGTAAGAAAACATCAAATATGTTCACAGACTAAAAAGGTTAAGTGAAACCACAACTTGCGCAATGATTTTTCTGATCGTATTTCTTCTCAGAAGTTTTATCACATGTGCATATCATACATCGGTGTTTGCAGCTTGAACAACTTTATAGGTACATAAACTTGCTGCCAGGTTTTTCTCACCTTCTGAAGAAGACAGCAGTAATTCTCACGGTTGTACATGCTGAAGGATAAGACAATAGAAATGTACGGGTGATTACTGGCATTAAATTCCACTGATTTACATGAACCATTAGTGCAGGAAAGAAGACATCACAAAACTGACTGTTAAGACCCAGACACTGGCAATGTTATTTTGCTTTTTTATGAATTGTATGTTAAAGTGCAATTGTAGCTAACTAAAAATAAGATTAAAATGAAGTCAGAAAGCCAAAGCAGTTCCACATGGGAAAGATCACTGCTGATTGCCAGATGTGGAAAATATACAATAAGATAAAACCCAGCCTTGTAGGCAGAGGCTACTGGCAGAGGTAATACTTATCTTCTTGAAAAAGATAAACATGCATGCTTGGATGTTCTTCTTTATTTACAAAAGCAAATTATACCAGTTTTAACACGCCTGAATTAATGTAAAACACACGTTATCTGGTAATTGCTTTGAATTCTCTTTAGTGTTATTAGATATTGGCTTATTTATAACTTTTGGTTTTTTTCTCCCCACTTTGATATTGGAATAACCTGAAACTTTTGCACCATACCCAATGATAAGTGATGCAACTGCCAGAGTAGGAAGCTGATATTGCTCAAGAGCAAGACTTGCTTCCTTTCACTCAGTTCTGCTGGTTTTATTATCTGGAACTGAAGGCATGTAAAAATTCATGGAGACATATACAGAAGCTGTTTTACAGTCCAGCTTTTCCAACCAAAAAAATTTTTACCAATTCCACATTTCAATTTTCGAGGAATATGATGGAAAAAAACTATGCAAGATTGTATTTATGATGCAAGTCAGAAGATATACTTTTTAGCTTTTAAACCAGAATAAAATACTAGAATATCTTTTTACCATAAAAATGATATTTTGAGTAAGATTCTAACAAAGAAAATAATCCAAACAGAAATATACACATTACATTAAGATACATTAAAGTGTATTTTTATACAACATAATTTTTATGGAATTTTATGTGTGTGTGTGTTTGTAGCTGCCATGCTTGAGTGAAAGCATAAGTCCTTTTGGCTTCTTATGCTTCATCAGAAAATGTATTTCGTCTTCTTCGACCCACCTAGAGTGTATCTATACCAGTAAATAAAACAGGCCACAAACTGTTTTCTGGCCCCCCATGCTTAAGTGGTATGACACAGCTCACACCTTTACGGTTGAATTCTCCTGTTGGAATCAGAAGGCCAAATGCAAACTATCTGTTGATAATGGTCATTGCCCCAGATGCAGTTTGGGAGATTATTTTTTTTGGTGCAGGCCAAAACTGTCTCAGAGATTATGCTGATAATTTAACATAATGGTTGATCCTATGTCTGCAGCCTGGGCCTGTGTTTAATTCACAAACACATAGTTGTAATGAAAGTTCATAAAAATGAAAGGCCCCATAACATTATGGTTTCATATGTAAAAAATGGGAAGGAGCTCAGATGCTTGGAGCTAAAAGTGGCTCATTGCAACCAAATACCTTTCTGGGGCTTGTGCAACAGAGAATCTGCAGGTAAACTCCAAGTGTCATATTTTAACCCTCCCTCCCGTTGCCATAGAGAACATAAAGAACAACTTGTGATCAAGCATTTTTCAATATGTGACCACATCACTTCCAAGATGCCGACCCCTGGCTTGGAGGCTGTTGAAATCCATAGGAGTGAATGCTGTGCATCCCCAAATTTCTCTAAGAAGGAAAAGAGAAAATGAAAGTGTACTGTCTTGTGCTGCAGATGAAGGAGTTAGTAGGAAGCATAACTAGCATAAATGCTAGAGCTAAAATCCATGCTGCATAGGAAGCAATTGGAAATAGACTCTTAATGAGGCAGGATTTCATCTTAGACATTTTTTTCCCCAAGACATTTCTATGCCTTAGTTTTTGTTCACAACAGTTACTGACTTCCTACTCTATTTTCTGAACAATTATGTAATGAGAGAGCTACTGTATTTAGTACTGTCACCCTTTGAAAGCATTATATATATTTTCAGAAAATGCAGGGTTTTTTTTCAGTACTGGCATATGCCTATTTCTACAGTATGTTGTCACAGGAAGCAAAAGGTAAGAAGTATTAAAAGAACTGTACACAAGGATCATCCTTTAAAATGTCCGAGGATGATCATGATATTCTGTAGATGGACTTAATTTGCAGGTTTTTCAAAGCAGAGGTTTGGCTGAAAATTAAAGACCTGTTTTAGCTGCAAGCAACAACCAGAAGTGAAGACAGTGCAGCAGAGTGGAAGATGAAGCCTCTCTCTCCCCTGAAGAGGTTAAAGTTGCAACAAATAACAAAGAAGACTAGGAGGAAGGTCCTGAGAAGGTGTGAAATAAGAGAAATAAAACTTTTACACTAAAGGGATCATATACACATGCCTTGTTTAATTGAAAGAATGAAGAAATATGGTGTAAAAATTCATTATACATCTTACAAAAATATATCATGAAGCTGTTGGACTCTAATCCACATTTTGTGTACAGCTGAGTTCCTTGACTATTTATGTTATATTCTGGATTTACGTGCAGACTTCTTTTAACAAAAAATAATCTCTCTAGGCTTGAAAGAAGACTTTTTTACCCAGCACATATAATGCTTCCTTTCAGAAACTAATTAGAGACACATTTTTTTTGAATCAACAGATCAAACCCAGAAATTATCTTCAGAATTATGAGTATTATTTATCGATATTAAGAATAATGACTACAGCGGTACAGAAAGAGAAAACGCTGCAAATGATCTTAGCAGAGTAGCTGCTGTAATTATTTCTGCACAGAAGATGAACCTTAAAAGCATAGAACAGGTAATGTGCATAAAAAGATGTAACAAAATTACAACAGGTATGGTATTTTGTCCTTCTCTGTGTTTTAGATCTAAACCACTGTGGCCTGGGTGTAGTCTCACATCTTGTGTTTGCTTTAAGGTGATTTAGGAATAAACTACCAAAGGTGCTGTATCAACCTTTTCTTAGTCCTTGGTTGTACCTTCACATTTCTTCCTGTGCCAGCTCTAGCAATTAGATAACCACCAAATGATCTAGATCAGGGAATTGACATACCTGAATTTTAATTTACCAAAAAGAACTCAGAAAATGCTGCTTTTTAAAAAATTCAGTGATTGGGCTTGCTGATACTGCAAAGCAGGTTTTTTTGTACATAAGGTACCTGGTCCACCTACAACTGGATGCACTGTCACCATAAGGGACTATGTGAAAACATATTACCAGCATGCTTTGGCAAAAATTTTCTGTAGAAGAATTCTTCTGCAGAACTTCAGTTTCTCAGGGGGAATGTCTTTATCAAGAAAATAACTGAAGATTTTAACTAGTATTAAAAAGCAGCTATATTCTAATCCCCGAACTGGATCACGCTAACATCTCATATTGGTTTTCCCATTTGATGTTAGCCAAATAAGCCCTCATATACATATGTATTGGGTATCCAGTCTGAACTGAGAAGTGGTAATTAGCTACTGAAAGCAGGAAGGAACAGCTTTGTAAACTGCTTGCTTAACCTGATGTTGGTTTAAATTCTAAAAGTAATTCAAGCTTACAGGCTTGTCTTGGCTTTGAAATGAGGTTCCTAGGAGGAATGGTTTAAGGACATTCTGATTTTCAGATAGTAGCTGCTCATCTGAGAAATTTATCAGTCTCCGTGATGGCTCCAAGGCTGTTTAGGGCAAAATCAAACAGGCTAGCTGAAATCACTACTAAGGAGGAAGCTTTAAACTTACCCATTTGTTATTTGAAATAGAATATAATTATTCATGCAGTCAGAGCTACAGTGGAGAAATGGCATAGGAAACTACTGTGTATGGCCTCCCAGCGGTCAGGTCTTAGATCTCTGACCAAACAAGAAAATGCAGCTCCCAAATGCCTCTGCTCCACTGCCCTTGCAATCACTACAGTCTCATGTGCTCGGTCTTCTGACAGCAGCTCTTCCTTGCCCCCCTTAGCAATTTGTGCTTGACTTTAGCTTAATCATCTCATACACTGTATCTGGTAACAAAGCAAATCAACAGGGTTTCTCTGAAGTCAGAGCATTTGTCGAAAATAAAAGCTAGGTAGGAAAGGCTGTACAGAGCTAAGCTCACAAGCACAGCAGTGTAGGAAGCATCCTGGAATGAAGTGTTCTGCAGGCTTAGAGGAAGTTGGAAGAAACAGCGCATCCTCCACAATATTTTAGGAAAGCATAACAATAGATTCATAGCTACGTAGTTGTAGCTGTAATAAAGCACCTGAGGTAGATGGAATTTATTGCATAAGAAGATGACCATAGTTTTTCACTGGCTATACAGAGAGTCTGGGTAAGTGGTGCAGACTAGATTCCTAACCTTTAGGCAGCTGTATTTAGGTAAGATAAATCCCATCTGCAGTTTCTCACTTTCTCCAGTGAGCTGAGTGAGATACCTAAACTGGGGGTAAATTTCTAGCTATTTTGAAGTGACAAGAAAAGCTTCTGAGTATATGAGCTTTAACTAAATAAAACAAATACAATTATTCAATGACTGCTCCAGTCTTTAGTACATAGCAACTGCATGATAGTTATATGTGTAAAATAGCTAATAACTATTCAGCTGGTAACTAAAACAAGCTCAACTGCCATTTTAGGATAATTATCATATTACTATCCTCTTCTTAGGTTAATTTTTATTTTCACATTCTTGCACTCTAAGGATGTATTTTGTGCTTTGGTGTCACCCTGAGAGCTTTCCCAGTGCCTAGAAATAAGTGTGAGCTTTATGGAAAACATGTATTTATAAACAAAGTATTAATTTTAAAGCTCTTTTATGAATGCCTGAATAATTGTCCTGAATGGACTAGAAACTGCCTGAAGGCAGGGACAATCTTGGTCTCAGACAGGGCTTTGTCTCAGCATGGAGTTGGATAGGCTCAGGTTTTATGTATAATCCCTTGCTCTGCCATACTATATGTCCCTTCCAGCATATTCAACAAAAAATGTCCCAGAAACTGATTCCTAGTGTCCAGTCAAAGAAAGCAGTACACACATCATGGAAAACTCTTGCAGAAACTTTAGTCTAAGAGTAGAGTAATATCCTGGCTTAAAGTATACTTTGTTTCTTTTATATAATAAAAAAAGAAGGGCTTCAAATGTTTTAAAATCAGCTCCAAAAGTGCTAAAGTGCACAGAGAATGAGCAGCATGAGCAGGACAAATTGTTATTCACATGTTCATTGCTCTTCCTGCTACCCAATCACTTGTAAAATACTGCTGCCAAAATTAGATACTTTCTATATAGCTCAGTGAATTGTGTTATTTATTTGGAGCTTGATTTATTTTTCCTGTCCACCCTATAATCTTGAGATACTTCTTTGTTTCCTTTTTTGATCTAGTTCTGATTCAGCAAAACATTAACGCAATCATACAACCAGCTTCACATCAGGCTTGTAGATGATGCCATTAGTCTAAATTTCACTGGACTGAGGATGAAAATCCCCTTTCGAAGTAATGGGTCAACATGAGAGTAAGGTACTGTTGTCATGGAGTGGGTCATACTGAATCAGCAATTGTTTTGAAAATGGTTGAAATGGTTGAAACGGTTTGAAATGGCAGAAAGGAAGTCTATAGAGGGTTATTTCTGAAAGATTCTTGCCAATGGTTGTCATTGTCACCATCGTTCTCTGGTCTGGGAGGCACTGTTCTGTTATATCAACTACTCCCACAGCCTCCGCAGAGTTTGTCGTTCTCTGGTCTGGGAGGCACTGTTCTATCAACTACTCCCACAGCCTCCGGAGAGTTTGTCGGTGGTTGCCCAGCCTGTTCACCTGGCGTGTCTGGCTGCCTGACTGCAAGCTCCCCCTCTTGACTGCAGCAGGACCTGCGGGCACTGTGCGAGTGAAGTTTTCCTACAGTTTCTATTGACTGTGGCTCCACAAATGGAGATTTTGCTACTGCATATCAGGCCTAGACTGCCAGGTTTTGGTACGAAAAGTGTGTCTAGGACACTTTTATGTATAAATGTTTCAATGACTTGTCCCAAAAGTTCCACCTTTAATTTATTGCCTTTGTAAAATGCGGTGCTTGGTCATTTGTCATTCAACACTGATGACAAAAAAGGATAGCCCTCATAACCATAACATGCAAAATGCACACTCTTAGTGTTCCTTGTTCATGACCCTATTTTTTTTTTTTTTTTACATTTTAAACAGCACCCCATGGATTTGTGGATATCTTAGCTTTCAATTACATTCCAAATCTCAGGCTGTTGGTAACCTTTTATCTCTCTTCTTATCAACCTTTACTATTGAGTGACTTTAAGAAATAGATATAGTAATCAAAGGGTGGTGCTCTTCCTTAGATTTTGATCGAAAGCATTTATTGACAGAGCAATTCGTAACAACATATGGAAAAACTAACCTTGCAGACAAGGTACTTTAAGATAGAGAGATATATAAACACAATTTTGCCTACTAGAACACTTTTTTGTGTTCTGCTTTCAGAACTGTGTTTAATGAACTGCGTCATGTGATCAAATTCCAATATCACTGTAACAATGGGAGATTTGCACAAAAATGAAAGAATGTGAAAATCTGTGTTGAAGGATTTTCATTTAAAAGCAGATGTTCATATTCATATTATACATGAAGATATATCTACTGAGCTATAAAGCTCAGTAATTTCATCGCATATCCTACTGCTAGGGTATTTAATTCAACTGAAGTGAAGTATTTTTTAACATGCTGCATAAATCTCTTGAAAAATGAGCTTTTCCCTTGATCTAGGCAAATAGCTACTCATTTTAGAAATCAATTACTTGGTATGCCCTGATAGAAAAACTAAATTAAGACAGTGTTAAACCTAAGAAAACAATTAATTCAAGAAAAAATATTGAACAGATTTGTTTCAATTACATCAAAGTCAAAGCTGGAAAATGTGATTAAACTTAAAAGAGGTCCACTCATTAAGGTAATCAATGAAGATTAAGGCTCTGAAATATATTTAACTGTGTGGTAATTATATGATTATAATTAAAGCATTTTGTATTTGTGGTCTTGGATTAGATTATATTTCATTTTTAAAAGTGCATGAGATTCCCCAATCCTATGTTTTTTCTACTTGTGTTATCAGTGAAGGGCAGAGTTAAAGTTATTTAGGTGCCAGACTGCCATAACTTAATGTGTTTGGATTACCACTATGTGTTACCAGACTTAAAGAAAACACTGACACAGATGCTAAATTTCTTGAAGGACAGACCCAGTTTTAAACAAATTATGGGCTCAATTAAGATAATATGTTTACCTGGAGACTTAAAAAGACTCATCCTGCACTCCAAAATTGTGTTGTAAATACATGGTGGATTTGCTGCCTGGATAATATATTCTCTGCCTTGGGTACACAGTGACGAAGCCTTCATGGCAGTTACAGCTAAGGTGCCTATAACTGCAAGAGCATTGATATGCCCTGACCGAGATGGGTTATTCTACATGCGCACACTGGGAAGCATGTGCTATTGAAGACCATCAAAGTCTGTCTCTTTACTTCAGGGGCTCTGGACTAGGCCTGTAAGCAGAGACAGTAATTTGTCTAAAGGTCTTACACTCTATAGAGGACAGATAAAATGGGGGGTGAAAGGAGGATTCCCATCAACATCACATACATGGAAGCTGCCTCCAGGGTTTCTCCATCACCTCTCCTCTCCTGCTTGAACTGGCTTGAAGGCTGGTATGAGGACAAACATGGCTATTGGTGTGAAGTGCAGGTTAGAAACATTAGGCTTGGGCAAAACAGCAGGGAAAACACCTTCTGCAAGGCAAAAGCTTTCTGATGGCAAGCCCCTGTTTATCTATGTAAAGAAAAAACTTAAAACGGTCTGATCGATAGCTTTCCAGCAAGCTGCAGTATGAGAGGTTTGCAGACAACAAAACACCTGCAAGCAAAAGCACTTTCTTTATACTAGTATTTATAAATAATTTTAAGTGAGCCTATCAACATTATTGCGTGCTACTGTCCATTTCCCAAATGTCAGGAATTGTTTATTCCATTAGCAAAGTGTTTAGCAAAGAGCATAACGTTTTCCACAGTCAGCTTCCACATAACCCTACTAAAGTCATGTCCAACCTTCCCATGCTTTCTTTTGTTATACTCTGAATCTTGTTTCTTTCTTGCTTAATGCTTATATTTTTCACTTTAATTTACAATGCAGTGCAAACAGGAATTTCTTACAGCGCGACTAATTTTAAGACTTGACAGAAGTTGTGGTCATACAGAGTTCTGCCAAAGAGTAAGAGAAGTATGAGAATGAAATTAAAGCTATGGATAAAGAGAGGGCTTACAAGGCAATATCAAATGGGACGAAAATAGACAGATGAAGAGGAGATAAATTCTCTTTCTAACTCCTTACCAAGCTGGCAGTTTTTACAGCAATTGCAACGTGTTAGAGATTCCTGATTAAAACTTTTCACCAAAGATTAAAATCCCAGTTTGCACTGATTTATGAAAATACTTTAAATTGTTATTAACAGACTTTAATTGCACCAATATGCTTTTCACTGCTTAAAAAGGCCTTTGTTCTTCACAAATAGTGATACAAAGGTAGCAGCAATACTTTAGTGGCTTTTACTGCTTGGATGCAAAAGAGTAGTCCTTAAGCTTTGAAAATCTTTTCTCTCAGAGATACCATCTTTTGCCTGGAGCTAAAGGAATTAGGGGATATTTACATGATTTAAGGCTAATTTTATAGCATATTATGTTCCCTCTCTGCCATGGTATCAAATACTAGAGGATTTGATTTTTTAAAAATGTAAATATGGGTAAAATGTAATAAAACTATTGTTTGCATGGGAAATGCCCATGTTAATCTGGAAACAATATGCAGTATTGGAATTGTGTAACTTGGTGGTCAGCAACAGGAAAACTAACAATAGCTCTGGGAAGATAAGTGAATGTGATAATGCATGCACAATTCATACTAGAAGCTTGGAATAAAGTCAGAAATGATATTTTAGCTTTGAAACGTTATTGTTTAGGTGGCAGGGAAAAAGAAAAGTCATAAAACATTATGATAGATATAAATGAAATATTACTAAAATCTGATAAATATAGTGGTTTGATCAAAACTGTTAAACTCATTATTTCTGTAGATAATTACCAAATCATGTATTTCAGCTATGAATTCCAGAAAACTTTGGCAACATTTTGGTGATGGAAAATATGCAATTAGAACAGAGGAGGAAGAGTTGTTACTTTTCGCTGAAGACAATGTTCAGTTCAAGTCAATTGCAGAGTAAGACCAAGCTGCCAATATATAGAACCACTGGGAGACCTGTTGTTTTATGTGGATGGGAAACAAGGGAATTTACTAAAAAAGAACAAAAGACAGCTAAAGATATCTGAGAATAAAGTCCTGTGATAAATGTTTGGGCCCGTTAGAGAGTGATGTGTGGAGAGAACTATTGAACAAGGAACTGCGGGAGGTCCATGAAGAGCCAAATGCAGTGCATGGAGTGAAATCTCAGTGACCTGAGTGGGCAGAGTATGTGGTTAGGATGACAGAAGGCAGACCAGTGAGGTGTATTTTGGACAGCCATCGTTAAGAGTTTCAATCCTCAGGCCAATGAAAAACACTGAAAGATAATATTGAGCAAGACCTAATTGCTAGTAATATGAATCACCATCAAGGGGAAAAATATGCATTTGGCTAGAAGAGGTAGGAGAAAATCTGCCAAGGATGTCTTGATCTACAGAGCTGAGGGATAACAGCACAAAGATTCTAGGAAATTTAATGTGATTTCTCCCATCTTTCATTTTGAAATGAATTAACAGAGAAATTATTGCCTTCATTCTTGCTAGAATTTCTTAAAGAACATTTTGAGGAAGATAATAATGAAATGGCTAGGAGTTGTCTATTCAGAGCTTAACCTTTCCATGAGTACTTAGGAATAAAGCAGGAAAGGGATTGTTTTACAGCTGCATGTACAGACACAGGGCTCATTTTGTGACAAATTAAACACTCTACACCAGCAAAAATAGCAAAAGGATGCCTGAACTTTGAAATTGAACTGTAACTGTTCCCAGCTTTTTGGATAAGAAGAATCATGGATGGGACCATATGCCGCAACAGTAGGCATTCAGGTCCAAGGCCTCTAAAACTCTACTAGTAGGAGTAGAGTTTTTCTATTTTCTTTTTTCAATACAGTGGGATCGACCACATTTGCAGAGGAATTGACATGAATAAGGATTTGTAAGACCTAGGGCCAGTATGAGAATCTTGGCAAAAGGCTCAGATATAACTCTTGCTGGTTCTTAGTGGAAACTCTCATTGAAATTAATAGAGGGTCAATAAAAATTGCCAAGACCTGCTGGAATTCTCTGAAAAATATCTGTTTGTGTTTGTATTTTCTCACATTCTTCAAATATTTGGAAACTGACAAATGAAATGACATCTTGCAACTGATAACATGGAACAGTTTCTCCTGTTTTAACTTTAGATTTGTCTGTGTAGTTATGAGCCTCCCAACACTGGTTTATGTCCCCTAATCATTCCAACCAACCTCCTATCCCTCTCATTTGCTTATACGATGAAGAAAAGGAATTTTTAACTTCTGTGACAGAAAATGTTGCAATGACAGAAAAACGGTTGCACATACTTACTTTGTCAAATGAGACTAAGTGCATGACCAATAATGCCACCAGCATCTAAATGAGCAAGTTTGCGTCAGAGTAGTTTGTGGATCAGATTTTAAATAAACCTCAAGTATGCAAACTATAAAAACATGTGCTAAAGCAGGTCTCACTTTTGGTTTAAAATTCTGGTACTTAATATTCATGCTTTCAAGCCACAGGTAGTAAACCTTTAACAAAACATACTGCACTTTCTGAGTAGTCAGATTTCCAGGCAAAATGTGAAGTTGACACTTACTCATGTGCAATTTCTGAGTTTAGGTTTGAACTGCAACAGAACCTCTTTAGTGAAATTTCACTCACACATTTGACACTTCTTTGAATACCACCCTTAAAGCCTTGTAATCTATGCTTGCCTTTGAATGAAATATCCTTTTACATGTCATTTGTCTACTTTGCACTTTTACAAAAAAATTATTGTAAAATATAGAATACATTTCAAGATGCAAGTATCTTGCACCTTCAAAGCACAGCTGAGATTCCTCTATAAGGAAAAGCTTTGTCAGAACTTCAGGGTTCCTTCTACCTAGGTGATTTTATATTGGAAAAATATTTTTGCACATTTGAAGTACATTTTTACAAAAATATTTACATGGTACTTGACTTTGTCTTTAGATTCAGGGTCAGGATATGTAGTATGGTCTTTAAAATGTCACTAAGCATTGCTGTAAGGGACCTAACAACTGAAAAGCAGATTTCTCCTGTGCCACAGTCGAGCACAAACCTGCTGTTTTCAGAACAACCACAAGAGGGAGCGTTTAGATGATGTTGTATGCGTTCTTTAAATGCTGCTCTGTAAACTCCGTAAAACACTGAGCATGAGTAATGTATTTATAGCTCTTGGCTCTCATTCTCTTTCACTCACTTTCAACTAGTGTCATCTCATAACTTCTCAATTAAAAGACACTATTTTTACTTCTATGCACGAGCAAGAACCAGACTGTAATTTATTTCCTCTCCAAGAAAATTTGATGTACTGCGATGTATGTTTAACTTTACACCCACACATACTACAGATAGATATTCATGCACTAGACCTTCATGAACTTTGAAACAAGGCTCTTAAATTTCACAGCCCACAAATGAAAACAAAAAAAGCAGTTAAATCATTCCACACCCCATTTACTGTCCACTGATCAATTTTTCTTCTCAACCCCAACGACTTCCCTTCCATCACCCACAACCCACATAGTCCCACCTCAATCCAGAGCCACTAGCATACAGCCTTGTCCTTTAAGCAATGTTTATTGGTTATAAGTTCCTATGTTACAATGATTACTCTAGGGTTGGTGTGGCTTTCATGAATTACACTTTAAGTAATTCTGCATGTGGTTTTCTGCTGGGATGTTTAAGAAAGTGAGATACAGTGAAAAATGGTAGCTGTAAGCTGTGTTTCTCTCATATTCAGGGAAGTATTTGAATGGCTGATCTATGTTTAAGTGCTTTTTTCTACATTTGGTATTATTTTTTATGAGGAAATTGCAGGGTTGAAACCTGTCAAAGTGTTTGCTTTGGTGTTACACTTAATATGTGGAGTTACGGTTGCTGTTTGGTTGTCCAGGATGTGAGTGGAGATATATGGGCTGTAGAAGAGGTAACAGAAACCAAGAAGAGGGTCCAATTCATACAGTATAGGTGGGGAGACACAGAACTTCTTCCTGTCTTTTTATGGGGCACACACTCCAGCTACTGCATCTGAATGATACTTAAGGGGTTTTGCTGTCCTTGGATTTTCTTAAGTGGGACAATATGACTATTTTAAAAATGATGGAACTCTGCTGGCAGCTATCCACCTCACAACTCCTGTCACTGATGAGCTGTTCTCTGTATTATCCCAACAAAAGTCATGTGCCTTTTTAGTCCTCTCTTTCTATTACCAGGTATTATTAAAAATCCCCCCCAGGTCTGCTCTCTTACATCCTCCCCATAATTTTCAAATTATAGGTAGGATCTGCATTTCCAAACTATGAGATACTGCTATTTTTGCTTGTTACAAGCCAGACTGAATCTGGTCCACCACAAGATACAGGATAAGAGAGGATTGTGCACTGATATGCAGTTGGGCAGTTTGCTATTTCATGGACCTCCTTATTTTTAAGTGACCTTACTTAAACATATGTGTTTACTAGATAGCAGAACACACTACACATATACAAACAACCTATGTCTCATCGGAAGAAGTGGATGTGGAAGGATATATGTATGGACTGGATGTGCAAGAAATATGTGTTGCTGACTGATTGGGTTTTGCTTTCTGCACTGGTTTCTTGTAAACCTTGGCTGGTCACAGTGTTGTGAATCACTTTTGGCAGTGATGCAGTGGCTGTCTTTTGCAGGTTTATTTACCCTTCAGATGCAGTCATGGGTAAAGAGGATTGTTCAAGAGCAGCAATAGATACCAAGGGGAAAATGGTAACAAAATTGGCAGTTTGAGTTCTTGTAAGGAACTGGTCTGGCATGAAAATGGAAGATGAGTAATGAACAGGTGAACAGACTACACTGAGGAACCCTGCTTCAAAATTAGTCAAGTTATTGCAATGGAATGTGGAAATTAATCATGCATGCACTAGGCTTCTACCTCACTAGAGAAGAAGCAGGCAAATGAAACAGCCTTAGGATGGTGGCCTTCTATGATGGGTCACAGTGTTGGGGGGATAAGGGAAGAGCAACTGACATCACCTGCCTGCACTTGTGCAAAGCCTTTGACACTCTCCAGCATAACATCCTTGTCTCTAAATTGGAGAAACATGGATTTGACATGTGGACCACTCAGTGGATAAGGAATTTGTTGGATGGTTGCACTCAAAGAGTTGTGGTC
>NW_010119899.1:0-2779 GCF_000699245.1 Pterocles gutturalis | reverse complement strand
GAAACAGCATCAAGAATAAGTTGTTCCAGTTGAAGAACTGCAAGGCCTGACCATGGAGATGCACCTGATGTGCTTAGCAGGGATGGTAGACCCCCACGTGTATTTGGCTGGCCCCAGAACCATGAGGATTTGGAGGGTTAAACAAAGTAGAGTTCAGTATGTCAGTCAGATTGAGAAAGGTCACGTATCTGGCCTTTTCTTTATTCTTTCATGTATTTTAGGGCTGACAAATACAGAACTGCCACATCTTTTGGAGAACTCTGAACAAGAACCACCTTCAAATCTTCCTCACTGTCCGAGGGTGAGGTGGGGAGGGAAGGAAGGGATGGACAACATGGCATTGCTATGCGAGTGAAAAAGTAGCTGGAAATTGCTGTCCTGAGGGTCGATTTGAAGCACTGATTCACAGTACAAAATTGCTGTGCTGCATCAGCTGACGGCAGCATTAGTCAATCCAGGAGGACATCACCACGTGGAGGGAGCACGCCAACCCAATCCATGTGTTGCAGTGCTCTCTGTGTCTTACCCAGCTTGCCTTCCAAGATGGCTGATGGGCTTTCATAGCCACTGGCTGTTTGTTTATTTTGGGGGTTCTAATTGCTGCCATGGTAAATACTTAAAATTTGTGTCCTGAAACTTACCTTGCTTTAACCTGCTCATTGTCTAGACAGCCCGCGCTAGAGGAGAGAAATTATCCATGCTACAGAAACTGCAGCCTGGATTCCTGGCTTTTTTTTTCAGAACTACGCAAACAAAAAGTAGTTGTCCTACTTTCTAGTCAGTAAGCTGAAATTCTGCATGTTTAATTATAAATCAAATAATTGACTACAAAGCCATTGTGGTATGGCCTTCCATGCTGTTGATGGTTTTAATTGCAAACTGCTACATGATGTACTTCGGTGACAAAGAACGAGCCCTGAAGTAGTGGAGTAAATGTCCTACTTTGACTCTATTTTTACACTCAGGAAGCACAAAATTTTCCAGTGTGTCATTCCTCACCATGATGGACACAGACAGGAGAAATGAAGGCTACACAAGATGTCTGTCAGGGCTGTGCTGCTGGTGCATTCAGCCCCACATTCTAGGGGACAGCCCAGGAGCTTTCTGTTGACCGTTCCTGCTGCCTCATTCTCAGGGCCCACCTTCATGAGAGTCATGTTCCTCCTGATCCCCAAAGAGGAGATTGCATGGCTCACTCTGGGGTTGAGGACGAGGCAGACCATGGTGTGTGCACTGAGGGCCTTCATCACACCAGATGGCACCCCTGGCTGGCAGTTATGGGCAGGACTTTGGCAATGCCAAAGCTCCCAAACTCCTCAATGCCCATGGTGCCACTCATTGCATGAGGAGGCAGGTGCACCTCTCCTCCCTAGCCACAAGGATCTTAATGGCCCCCACCTCCCTGTGAAAAAAAAAAAAAAAAAAAGAAAAAAAAGTAAAATAACAACCCTTGATTCCAGGGTGTTTAAAAGGAGTCCCAGTGGGAGTTGGAGGCTTTCCTTCCCTCAGGCCCTCCAGTGGTGCCAGGCTTAGGGTTGGCACGCATTGAATCCTCTGTGAGATGGTGGTACCTGCTTCTTCTGGACCAGACCACTGTTTCTTTTTCTCCCACCATGCATCTCATTAAAGTGCTCCATCTTCTCAGCAACCTCCTTGTAGGTATGGGAAGGTGTCCCTGAAGGTGTCCCCTCTCCAGGATGAACAAGCCCATGTCCCCCAGCATCTCCTCACAGGACAAGTGTGCCAGCTGGGTCATCCTCTGCTGAACTCTTTTTGGGCAATCAATGACTTTCCTGCATCAAGGGCCCATAGACACAGTACTCCAGGTGTGGTCTAACAAGTAAAGAGTAAACAGAGATAATTACTTTTTGTTGTCTACTAGGGGCTGCCTCCAGCCTGCACCAGGGACACCTCCACCAGCTCCACCAGAGCCCTCTCTTTGCCCCAGAATCCTTCCCAGGCACAGAGTGGCAAGATCCCTTACCATGGAGACATTGGCACTACTGCGGCCATTAACAGGGAGACTGTGTTGTAGGAACCGTGTCTTTAATGTTGGACCCCAGTCTGAGGGAGGTGTCAACACACTGGAGAGACCCCCAGTGGAGGGCCATCAAAGTAGATAGAGGGGGCAAGAGCACTTGTTGTATGAGCAGGGGCTGAGGGAGCAGGATTTGTTTATCCTGGAGAAGAAACCTCAAGAGGTAGGGGAGATCTAGTTGCTACTAGATCAGCTACTGAATGGGAGCGTGTGTAGCCAGGCTCCTCTGGGAGGAGCAGAGAGAAAGAACAAGACACAAGGGACATAGATCAGAGCAAGAGAAATTTTTTATCAGATACAATGAAAAAGTATCACAGAGAAGGTGACTGAACACTGGAACAGGCTGCCCAGAGACATTGTGGGTTCTCCATATTTGGACACCCTCAAAACTGAACTGGACGTGACCCTGAGCATCTTCCTCTAATTGGATTTGCTTTGAGCAGGGGACCTCCTGAGATTCCTTCCAACCTGAATTTTTGGTCATATTATCGCATGGAAACAGAGAGCAGGCAGTATCGGTGTTTCCACTGAACTGTGTCTTCAGCAGTGAGAAAGAGACACAACCTTGTGTCCTTTTGCACAACTGTACCAGGCAACAGCCCCTCTGGCAGCTCCTCCAGAGGTCCTGGCTGCTCTTTTCCACCCATCTTATCTGTCATTTTCTTCCTTCCCCACCCAGCACCCCAGCAGGTTGCAGAGGATTATCTAGAAGAAGGTTTTCATAGAATCATAGAATCATAG
>NW_010119898.1:0-1160 GCF_000699245.1 Pterocles gutturalis | reverse complement strand
GGAAAGGGGAAATTCTGGGGAATTCTGCTTTAAATGGGGAATTCAGCTGCAAATGGGGAATTTTGGAAATTGGGAATTCTGCTGGAAATGGGGAATTTTGGAAATGAGGAATTTTGGAAATGGGGAGTTTTGGAAACGGGGAAATCAGAAATTGTGGAATTCTACTGGAAGGGTGGAATTCCGCCCGTCAGACCCGAATGCTTCCCCCTCTCCTCCCGCAGTTTCCTGGAGCAGCTGCACAAGCAGCAGGGCGCGGTGCTGCATCCCGACTACAAGTCGGCGTTCCGCTCCTTCGAGGACGCGCTGCAGCGCCTGCTGCCCTACCACGTCTACCAGGGCGTGCTGCCCTCCGCCCACGACTACCGCAAGGGTGAGCCGCCGGAAACCGGGGGGTTGGTCAAAAAATAAAGCGGGGGTGGGAACACAGCCCTGAAACGGCAGAGGAGGGGACTGAGCCGCAAAAAAATGGGATTTTGGTCCAAAAATAAAATAGAAATGGGAACATAGAGCTGAAACGCAAGAAAAATGGGATTTTGGGAAATATAAAAATTTTGGGATCGGCACGGGGCTCTGAAACGCAAGGGGAGAGGAATGAGCTGCAAAAAAATGGGATTTTGGTAAAAAAATAAAATAGAAATGGGAACACAGAGCTGAAACGCAAGGGGAGAGGAATGAGCTTCAAAAAAATGGGATTTTGGTAAAAAAATAAAATGGAGATGGGAACACAGAGCTGAAATGCCACGAGAGAGGACTGAGCTGCAAAAAAATGGGATTTTGGTCCAAAAATAAAATAGAAATGGGAACATAGAGCTGAAACGCAAGGGGAGAGGACTGAGTTGCAAAAAAATGGGATTTTGGTAAATATAAAAATTTTGGGATGGCACGGGGCTCTGAAATGCCAGGGGAGAGGAATGAGCTTCAAAAAAATGGGATTTTGGTAAATATAAAAATTTTGGGATCGGCACGGGGCTCTGAAACGCAAGGGGAGAGGAATGAGCTTCAAAAAAATGGGATTTTGGTCCAAAAATAAAATAGAAATGGGAACATAGAGCTGAAACGCAAGGGGAGAGGACTGAGCTTCAAAAAAATGGGATTTTGGTAAATATAAAAATTTTGGGATGGCACGGGGCTCTGAAATGCCAGGGGAGAGGAATGAGCTT
>NW_010119897.1:0-17895 GCF_000699245.1 Pterocles gutturalis | reverse complement strand
GTGAAGGCCTTGGGGTACATCGGGTATCACCGGTAACGTGCACAGGGAGGACAGGCGGAGCTCCCCGCGCCCTTCAGAGCTCCTCCGAAGGGATGGGACCCGGACCCTCCCAGGAGCGTGGAACAAGAAATCTGGTCATAACAACAGCGTTATGTACCCACAGCAAGGCAGCGCGATTCGGATCAACGTGAACGACATAAAACCATCCTGTTCCGCTGAAAACGGACAAAGCCTCGGGGTTACAACAAGCAGCAAGACAACAAAGTTAATGGGAACTTCACAAGCTGAATAGCAAAACGGAGAGATGAAATATACCCTTGCTCAGGTGACGGACTGCTGAAATGAACCGGCTCTCCCCCACACAGTTCCTGAACTTTTCATTGTTTTCCTACTTGCAGGTGCTCACATCCTCCCCCAGAAACCCTGTACCAACTCTTCTGCTGGGGGCCCAGCTTCTCTGGTCCAAGGAGCAAAGCCCTGACGGCACTGCAGCCCGCTGAGCAGCGGTTTAACGCAGCTTCATACACCACCACCAACGCAAAACTCCGTGACAGCACCAGGTCTTAAACTATACAAATGAGGGCTGTGCTACAGGGCACAGTTTAATCCTCCAGGGCAATGAGGGCTTGCTGCATTGCACTATAAACACAGAAAAAAATTTCCTACATAGATCTTTGCATTCTGTGGCTGTATCACAAGAGATATACCCGAGGCGCAGCCTGTGGGTATCCACAACAGAAACTCTCTGATCACTAAATTAAATACCGATTGGTAAAATCAACATCATGAAAACATCACATATGTTATTGTACCCAGTTTCCACGAAAGGGATGCAATTCCCAAGTAAAATTCATATTTAAGGGCTTTCCATCCAGCATTCAGGTCTAACTGTGCTAAATACACACGCAGAGGAGCTCACAAGCGCTGGCCGGCATGCCCTCCAGGGCGAGCTGCGGTAGGTGCAATTCAGTTATAAAAACAGGGACTCGGTTATTCTGTCATCAATGGGCCTGGGTTCAGCTCTTCACTCTTGACTAGACCCGGTGGAGCGATCATATTGAAAGAGCGGCGGTTCTGGGGAAGAATAAGAAAAGCAAGAGCCAGCAGTAAGAGGAACTGGGATGCTGAGGTACAGCTGAGGCGTTTGCTCAGTGAACGTCTCCTTTTAGCAGCACGCACCATGAGTAAGAGATGCAGCAACAGAAGTGACAGTTGCTAGGCTGGACTGAAAGCTTTGTGCTGTTCTAAACTTCTGATTGTCATCTTAAGAGTCAGGTTTAGATCAGGGGCTGCCCCAAAATAGGTTAAGAACAAGCCTGTGCGAGAATGCCACTAAGTTTGTGTAATATCAAAGGTGGATACAGGGAGGGAAGCGAGGGGCTCTGTGGGGGGAGCTGGTTTCCCAGGCCCAGCTGGGTACAGCTTCAGGTCTCTCCTGCCAAAGGCCCATTCAGTGCACCCCCAGGTACACCTTCAGACAGGTACTTCAGATATTTGTTAATTATGGGTGCCCCAAGGAAGGAGAATAGCTGCACATTTCTCAATGCCTGTTGATATGGTTAAAATATGAGAGAAAAGCATACTTAACTTGCCTGGGGTGTCATGCAGTGTAAAAATAATAATTAGAACTACAATCCTCATTTGCCCATAAGCTCATGAGCGTAATTTTAAACACACAGCTCAGCTAAACAAATACTTTCAAACATGTCTACAATAGAACCATTCCACAGACCTAGTCTCATGGTACTGTATCTTTTTAAAAATTAACCCACTCAGCAGAAAGTTTCAGAGTCAGATTTGGCCAGGGAAATAGAGAAAAAGACCAAGTTATAATGTGGGAAAGGAAACACCAGATAAGAAAGAAAAGGCAGAAATGCACAAGAAGATGCCAGGCCAGGCTAAAACTATTTTAGGGCAATGGTGATGACAGATGCTTTCTGGAGCATCTACGGGAAGCAGATCGTGTTGGACGCAGAAAGCACATTAAAGTTGAAGCACAGACTCAGGTTCCCTTCTGCTGATTCTTATTTGATAGTGAAAAACTCTGGCAGAGTGGTGAAACAGAGGGCTAAGGGCTGTAATGCCTGGAAACACCACAGTTCACCAAAGGACATCTCTCAGCACAGAGATACTGCTTCAGGGCTTTTTATTTCAACAATATAAAGTGTGGCTACAGGAATATCTCGGGGGCTCAGGTGATCCTTATCCTTGCTGAACTGCAGACTTACGCCTTATCTTAGCAGCCCTTTGATGGAATTATAATAATTGTAATTCACATTTGTCTATTACTCTGGATCTTAATGGATGCCTAATGGACGATTGGCCTGAGGATCAATAGTATCACGTCTTGTCTACTTGGGATGAGAGAACTGGATGTTAAAATAAATACTTCTGCTGTGCTAAGGATGCAGAAATAATAAGCGGATCAATACAAACAAAGTTTACCCGTAGGTGAGAAGGCCCCACACACAGCGCAGAGGGGACCTGGCTGTTCCGCGGATGCAGTACATGTGTCTGGGCACTTTTTAAGTAGCATAATAAATCACACAACATTTTCCACAACTAAATTCTTCCTAACCTAACTAGACAATTCTTAAAGCTTTAATGGGCCCATGATTGTAAAATCATTTTGTCTGGGTTTTTGAGCAGTAATCTTCAAATTACGGGTCTGTAACAGCAATAATGGAATGTGTCATAAAGGAGTTTTTCCTCAGTGAGTCTATTATTGTAATAATTTATCTAGTCACCTCTACATCCCGCATTAACCCTTTCTATGATAGTTCTCAGTAAAGTGCATCTCTCATTTCCATTAAATAAAATCCTTGCATCTCACTGAAACAGCAGACTACATAGCACTGAAAGCAAAGCAACAGATGCACGTTCTTTTTTAGCAGATTCTATCCGTGCCACTAACTTGTTGTTAAGACAAAACCCACCCAGTTTAAGATTATTCTTACACTTCAGTGTTTATGTAAGACTAACTTAAAATTCCGAGTCCGGATTTTCAGTCACACGCTTTTGTGTTCACAGAAATATATGTACAAATTAGAAAATTATACATGAAATTACATATACATATGCTCCAGCATCTACCGGCATAGGGGGATTCATGATCATATTAAAACATCTACACAAACACCTTGGAAACATAACCAGCAGAACCCATTCCAGGTGCTCTATTTCAGGATGATCTGCAGATCATTTTAAAATTACTTTCAGAGTTGCACCAAGCTAAATCATCGTTGCAAGCCAAGTGTCAAGCCTTCATATCCCATTTCAGAACATCTGATATGGAGATGGCTCTAGGGAATTTCATTAGTAGAAGTTATACATTATATATGCTGGAGCTATAGGCACATTCATTCATTTTAATGCTTTTGACAGAATTGGATCACAAAAAAATCATGTAACACCACCAAAATAAAGTTCTGATAAAGTTTTACTGAGTGTAATCAAACGATATTACAAGTTATTTTTTAAAATATGCAGTAAAAAGGTGAAGACATCATAAAATGATACAGCAATGTTGACAGAGATTATGGATTTCATCAATATTGGTACTAAGAATCTTAAAATAACTTGGAACCTTATCCTGTCCATGTAAGTAATCTCTGTCTTAGTCTGACTACACATAATTTTATTGCATTTTCCATATCAGTTCCCTCTGTATCTAATTTTTGTAACTCATAAAAGCTTATGCTTCTTATACAAGCATCTCTTTCTTTGGATTAATTTGGTTGAGATTTCTTTAAACTAAGACTATCATTTTACCTGTTCCACAAGTTCTTTCTAAGCATTTATCTCTTTTTGACCATAAATCGGTTTCAGTGCAAAGGCAGCACGTACAGAGCTGTGGAGATAAGCCAGCCTTCAGTCCCATATATTTAATGAGCACTGCTCTCTTTTGAAACCTGGCATTAAAGAAAAGTTGATTAGAAAACATTACGTGTGGTATCATGCATTATTTGTCTCAACATCACATAGTTTACCACTACTTTTATTTTTACAAGGGTTGATATTGTACCACCATACAACACTATCTGCCTGGATTTAACGAGGTTTACATTTAGTGACAACTACATTCTCCCTGAAAGGAAAGGAAATTCTCAAGGGTACTTTGCAGCACCGACTTTAATGCTATTCCTGTCTTGATCCATTCTAAATCATTGATAAACTTCACAGTGAACTATTTCCCTTACTTTTCTTCAGGAATTTGTTATTCATGTATTCGACGAAGAGCTGAAAAAAAACCCCGTTGTAATTCACATTTTATGAAATGTGATGGGAATAAATATAAGCAACTTGGTTTTATGGGAAAGTGAATCCAAATTGCTTGATGGAGAAATATTACAAGATGATCACCAATGTATAGGCATTTTTCCAAAAAGTACAAAGCTGTGACATTCCTCTGTGACACTCTAAATGTTCCATGAAATCCTGAATTTGTATCAAGCAGACCAGATTATGAGGCACAATTACATTAGGGTAATTGCTTGAAAAATAAAATCATTCTCTCTTGAAAGGGTTCAGTTGTCTTTGCAACTACTATTCAAGGCGGCGTTAATTGCATCTTAATTTTTTTTTATACTTATAACTTAGCTCTCTTAACAAAACTGAAGGTCTACATAACCTACTCCGTTAAGTAAATTAGGTCTCATTTTTATTTAACGGTGTTACCAACATCAGGGTTTTGAAGCACGCAGCGTAATTACAGAAGAGGATTAGAGTTGTCTTTGTTTCTAATCCTTACAGAAATAATTTGAGGAAGTTTACCAGGGCTCCTTATCAAAATCATTAAGCTGCACTTTATCAATAAGCTCCACTGGACAGCAAGTCATTCTGGACACCTGAAAAAGCCAGGCCAAAATCAGCACTGTGTTATTTCTCTCTTCTTTTTGCCTTTAAATATTTTCAGCATGATTCAGTTTTAATCAGTGTAATCTCATGGCTCTGTTTTATGCCATCGGTTATGTCAATTGTTTGACGAGGCTCCTGTCTGTCACCTGCCCATGCCCACACCCCATTGCCTGCAGCACACTGCCCTGCTCTGGTTCCCGGGGTCCTCCGAGCACCTTCCCACTCCCGCTACCTTGCACAGCGGTTCTGCAGCTTACACGAGTACAATGAGTTCCTACAGATTTATTTCACTTCTAACTCCCCAGTAAAAGGCTATTTCAACATCACACCACACCTCCTACCTCCCTGATGACTTTATCATTTAATAACTGTATTTGGATTGATTTAAACTGCGGTGATGCTAGTTTTTATTTATCATCTGCGTACTGGAAAAGCACTGCAAGACAAGAGTGAGTCCCCAGATCTACGAAGATACTAAATTGATTTCTCTCCTCTGCCATTCCTTCATATCTATTGATGAGTTGAGTTTGGATGATTTAATTTAGTTTATGATAAATCCTTGTATGCTTTGGTTAGGTTAGGGGCTTACTCTCTCTGGTAGCTGGAGTCATTAAAGGATTTACTATTCTCCCTGACACACAAAATCTCTGGTAAATGAGGCCTAAGGTCACTCAGAAGTCAGTCTCTTCTGCTTGTAAGTGACAGAAAAGCAATTTGGCCAAATAAGGCTGAATCACATTTGAGGTGTATTAATCTGTTTTCAGATCCCCTGCACATACAGAAATTCAGGGAAATCATGGGCTCAGTAAGGCCTGAAGTTGCCTTTATTACTTTACTTCTTTCCTACAGAAAAAAAATGAAACAAGCTATCAATACATTCTTAGCCAAACATACTGTAGCTGCATGAATTACTACAGACTTATTTTAGAATTTAAGTAGGAGATCAAATAGATTGGAATTAGAAGCATGAAAGCTCCTCTAAATCACAAGATGAACACAGTGAATGTGCATTAAAACTCTCTCCCTGGGAGAGAACAAATATTTTCTTTGCTCACTATGCATATTGTTATCAGAGCAGATTAAAACAGCCACATGAGGTTGCTCAGCAATGTGCTTCCAGCCTCCAATTCTGTTTAAAAAAAAAAAAAAAAAGGAATAGAAATTAAATAAGGTGCCGCATGCAATCAGGCATATCTAAAATTGAGCGTGCATGGAAAAGCAAAACACATCATTAGGACTGAAAAGACACCTTCAAATGCATTCAGTGACTGGCCTTTGTGCTGCGAGGAGAAGCGCTGGACACGACTGCAGAGCGGATGAGAGGCTGCAGGGAGGTCCCCTGTCACACTACCCTGTAGTGTTCCCCCTGCCAGCCTAGGAAATGCTCTTTGGTGTAACATTACCCACTGCTTGGGAACACTAGTAATATTTAGAGCTGTCTTCCATCCATTCTTCTGACTGACCTAAAGTAGCCAGAGCATGACATTCGGCCGGACAACATTTGAGGGCTGGTGCGGCAAGTAACTCAGCGCCGGTGCTCTGCCAGTGCCACCTGCAAGCGCTGGGGTACAAATCACTGCAATACCCCTGGTACAGCTCCGAACTGGACTCTGAGCACCGCAGCAATTCCACTGTAAACCAGAGTTACAGTCTATACTATCCAGTATACTTATTATAGACTGCCGTTTTACTTGCATCCTATTATTGAAAAGCACAACAGAGGCAAGGACAACCAGGCTTCTCACGTTTCATTGACAATTAAATATTTTTTCATTTTTTTCCTACTATTCACTGTGTTACCAATACTTAAAATGTGGCTGCTATGGCTACTCTTCTTCATTAACATTTGGCCCAGACACTTCCTTAGAGACTTTATTTGGTCCTAGTGAATGGAACTGGTGTTCCACCTCTCCCAGGGATTGTTGCTAACACTGATTGATGGCTTTATTTCCCTTATTTGTCCACAATAGTTCTATTTTCCAAGTTCTGGTGGCATGTTTTTGAGTATATATTTCTGTTAAACTCATTCTGCATAAAGCATTGCACTTATCCTCATGATTTTATAGTCTGGGAGTGTCCTTGGAATCAGCTAAAATCCTTATTACCAACAATTCTTCCACATTTTTTCCTCTAAGTTCGCCATACATATTCATAGCACAGTGATTTTTGGGTTCATAAGAGAAAAAATACAGCTTATTTCCCAAATGATTGCCAAGTTCTTCTTAGCATGCATAGACAGAAAACACAGCAAAAATTTGGAACTATGCATCAGTGAGGCTGTTCCACAGGTAGAATGGGAAAGGATGTAAAGGAACACATGAGCTCACCTACAAAATTCTCGGTTTTTCATAGGGATAATACAGCCAGACTCATAGTACTGTATTCACCAGTCCATAAGGATGACAATGTATTGGCTCATCAGGACAATGATCTTTTCAGCTAATTTCACTAAAAGTCAAAGCAAGTTTAAAGCACCAGGAAACAGAAATACCAACGTGCTGACCCGTGAATGTCAAATCATTATGCAGACTGTGCGCCACACTTACCACGAAAGGGATACAGGACATGTCGAGTCCATCGCTACTAAGTCATGAGGTATGTTTCCACAACACAAAAAGCTCTGCTGTCTTTGCTGTGCCACCCTGAATAAAAAACCTCTGTCTCCGTGGCACCTCAGTGACTCTACCAACTATTAGCAGCAGCAGCAAGAGTAGGAACTTATTGTATAAACACCCAGTGTCCCAAGCAGCAACTGGAAGCATGTCAGCGGGGATGGTGGACTAGTAGCAACAGATAGGAAATTATAGCTGCCCTGAAGGTGTAATGATTTCATCTCTGTTCCTTGCTGTTAGGCTATTTTTTAGTATTGAACAGTGTACAAAATCTCTAAGAAGTAAAAGCTGTCTGAAGCATGCAAGTGAACTATCTGATTAATAGAAAACTGAATAACATTCTGACAAATGAGAATGCTAATTCAGACCACATTACTGGAAGAGATGAAGAAAACAAAAAAAAAAAAAAAAAAGGATAAGCATAAATCATAGAACAAAACTAATGTTAGAGATCTCCACAGAAGAATCAAAGCTGCTTCAACCTTCAATGGAGCTTAAAACCATGAAAAGTCGGATTTTCTTTTGCACAAAGAAAACTCCATAATCAAATATTCCCTTTAACTATGACACAGTCTGTGCAGCAGAGCTATGAATGCCAGTTGTATGTCCTGACCAAAGCATTTAAATAAAAGAAGAGCCTGTGGTAAATGAGCTGAAGAATCTGAAGGGAAAATCATTGCAACAATGGCAATCATAAGAAAGGAGCTGAATGAACAAGACAGCAGCCCTTTGGATTCATACACACACTGTCTATAAGTGTGCCTGGAAAGGACAATTAAAAAAAAAAAAAAAAAAAAGAAAGAAAGAAAATGAGGATACTTAGTGATTTAGAGGACCAAAACTGTTCTAAGAGAGCACAGGTACTTCTTTTGACAAAGCTTTCAAGAGATTTTTGAGAAAACCTTCACACAATTTAAACCTGCACTATGTAACTGTACACATTGTTATAACACAATGTCATATGTAAATATGATACCAAATAGAGGCAGAAAAATATTTGTCAAAAATTGAAAGACAAAGTCAAGGAAAATGTGAGAAAATTCCTGCCCTGGCACTTCCCTTTTCCTGAAGACAGAGTCATCCAAGGTCCTCTTTCATAAGCATCAGCCTCTCACCTCTCATCAGTCGTCACTGAAGGGATCAATGGTACTCCCCTGAGCTGACATCTGTTTATTTATCCTTGAGGGCAACAGTAGCATGGTAGCATGCACTACTGCCCCAGATGTCATCCCTTCCCAGAATATTTATGCAGCTGTCAAAACATTCCAGTTATTCCCTTAATGGAGTGGGAGATGAAGGTGCCAGATAGAGAAGCCAACTAAATTAATGAAAAATATCATTTTAACACATATGAGGAAATAAAATTGAAAAAAAAATGCAATAGAACAACTTAAGATAATATCCACCAGTATCTGGAGTAGTAGGCAGATGAACGGGAATGTTGCAAAATGGTACCTACTTAAAATCAGAATTATGTGAAGGTAATTTTATTTTTCCTGAATATATTATTTCTGTACAGAGTTCTCAGTCTGGCTAATCTCAAAAGTAAGCAGATGTTCCAAAGGGGCTGGAGGGGAGGAGGAGGAAAGAATACTGCAACAGGCAACAATAATAAAGAAGAACTTATACACAGGTTTCTCTATATTTATACATTACATGTTTCGGAATTCTCTTAAACAGAAAGCAGTCGAGCTGGTAGATAGAACCAGCAGGATCACAAATTCTAAATTAAAAGTAGCTAACAGAAAAGTACTTTGATCTTGCACATATTTGAGAGAGTTCAGCGTAATGCAATATACATACCACAGAAATTCCCAGGATACCCAGACTGGCATATGCATTTACAGCTATCTGTGTTCAAATATCCTTCATTATAGCACTTTTTCCCATGGCAGCATATTCTTTGGGTTCTCCATGTTTGGGGAGGTGCTGGGAAGATTAAACCAGTTTTAAAACCTATTTGAATAAAAGAATAAGTATTTATTTATACGAAATTTGTATTCACTCTGTCATAATCATTTATAGACAGGTTGTGTTGATTTTTCAGTTACAAACTCAACCAACCAGTTGCTTTGGCAGTTCTCTGTAATTAACTTTTATGAATCTATCATTATTCACAGACCATCTTGGAACAAATGAACAAAAATACTTTTATTCATGTTGTTGAGTACTGAAAATATGGCAGCTCATATATAATTTTCATGCAACTTAGGAAAACCTATGCATTTAAGAATATTATTCTGCTACAATAACCTGTCAGCTTTCATAAGTGAAAGTAATTACAACAGTTGTTATTTTTTTATCTTACTTATGCAATGCTCTTCTGCTCTAACTACAAAAAAAATAGTGGTAATTATGTCCATAAAAATGGCATTGTACTAGCTTGAAAAAACCACAGTGATCCAACGAGATAGTATTTAATACCATTGTTTCATTAGCCAATGTGGCATTGATCCATTTCCACAGTCACAGGTGTAGCAATCACAAACTCAATTCTTCTTGTCTCCCCTACTGCAATGAACTTTCGTGTTCTGATTAGTTAATTTGTTCTCAATCCTACATTCACTGAATTTAACGGCAAAGCAGTGCCCATTGATTGCAGTGATACAGAGGTATGAATCACAAAGGTTTCCTGTTTCTGGAAAGTGAGGCACACTAGCAAATATTTAACTGCCAAGCAATTTTAAATATTTCATCCCATGTCTACAGATTTACTGAAAGTACAGTAATCCCAGTTGGAAACAATTACAATTACTCACTGCATTGCCCACGCGGAGCTCAGCACAAGCCGAGCTGTATCTGCGGGCAACTGATGGATGCCAGCACAGAAGGGCTTGTTAGAATTTCTGCAAAGCTCTGTAATGTCCAGAGTTCGGGGGACAAAAAGTTAATGCACAAAACATTAGTGATACATAAATCTTGAGGTACCAGCATTCAAAAATGTAATATTACCACAATATAACTTTGTTTCAGAAATATTTGGTTTTACTCTCTTCCTTACAGGCAATGCCAACTCCAGTGGCCTTTACTGAATATTCTTCCTGAAGTTCTTCACAGGGAAAAACAGACACAGAGCAAAGATCTGGATCAATTTCCGATTGCACAGTACCAACCAAGAGCTCTGCAGCCAAATTAGTTATGATCAGAGTCAGGCAAGCCTAAAGCCAATGGTGCCAAGACAGCCCCAAGTCTATTTTTATGCTCTCCTGAGGGCCCCACATTCAGAGTTGCTGAAATACGGAAACCAGCAGCAGCTGCATAATCAATTTATGTGAAATAATTTGGAAATTATAAAGTCAGAGACTGAACAAGATGGTATCAAAAGAAGTGACTAAATCTTTCTCTTATTTCTAGTCGTGTAACACCAAATTGGACCACAGCATCTAAACTACAGTGTTATGGGTCTTACTAGCATCTTTTAAAGAGAGATGCTAACTCAAAGCAGCCTTGGGCTCTAATCATTCCAAATTTCTGTTTGCAACTCCTAATTCATTAATTCTCCCCTAATCTTCCAGGTTCTGTTTCCACAGATCACAGCCAGAGAGACTACCAGAAGAAAAGGCAATCGCCCCCATGGGAAATAATATTGAAGGAGCACATGAAGTTCATGCTGTTCTTGTCATCTCAGAACAGGGGCAGATTTTGGCCACAGCAACCATGCAGTATATTCATTTTGACCAAGTGCCCCAAGTTAACTGTTCACCGAATGGTTTATTTTTCTGTGTAATCAGAGAAGTGCAGGACACAGAGACCTGTGTATCTTCTCAGATGGTTAGAGTTGAGAAGGAAAAATCTTTTTTTTTTCATTCAATAGAAATCCCTTGGATACATTTTCTCAGGCAAAAGAAAGCGATGCCACGGGACAATGGTACCTTAACAGTGTGCATAGTCCCAATCTTCATCACACATGTGTGCAGTTACAGTGATTAAGGACACACAGCTCTTACACTTTAAAGGACATTCTATTAGAAAACAAAAGAACAAACTTCAGAACTCAGCTAATACAGATAATACTGTGCAATGACTGGGTTTGGGTTGCTTTAAAGATAGGGGATTAATGGGATATTGGTACCCTGCTCAATTAAGATCATTCATCAATGCCTAGTTATTATATAAAGATAACCCAAATGACCATGAGAAGCACTGAATAAAAGAGCATAACCCATATCAGAGAAAAAAATGAGTGATTCTGTTTTGCCTGAAAATTACATGCAAATTAAAATGTTAATTAAAAAAAAATAAAGTCTAGTGCTGAAAATAATAGCCACTTAGGGTGGCTAACTGACTTAACATATTATTTGACAATTTCTATTACTGACAGTAAATATTTATTCTAACTGAAAAGCACATTATATAATTAATCAGAAAGAAAAATACAGAGTTAATGGAATAGTTTATATCAGACATTTTTTCCAAATATTAACCCAAATCCATAATAATTAGGGAGACGGAATACCTTATTTCTGGGCTATGACATTATAGTAAGTTCATTCAGCAAGATATGTGAAATGAAATTATAGGTATAAATGGTCATAGTATTTGCTCTTACGATAGTTTCAACTATTACATTTTGCTATCATGGGACAAAAACAGAGAAAGATTTTAAATGTATATAGTACATATACTTAAAAGGTACATTTGTTTTAAAAAATCATCCAGAAACAATACCTAGTCAAATTTTATGTCATAAAAAAAGCTGTAACCCAGATGAAAATTTCAAAATAATTCTTGTGTTAAAATGTTATCAAGGGATTTTCAGAAAAACTCAGCGCTCAACAGTTTCCATTGACAACAATAAGAGCTCAACATACGCTTTGGCAGGAATAACACGAGGGCTTTAATCGTATGTCAGTAAAGAATACTCATAAATACTGCAGCAGATAAGGACAGACCTTGTTGTTTGGATGGCACGGCACAGTTAATAACACAGGAAAAACTCTACCCACACAGCTTGGGTTGATTCATCTTTTCCTCCCTTCATTATGAATCAGATTCTTTATTATCTTTTTATTGAATGAAAACTTGACTACAGCCCAGTCAGTGGAAGTGTTGCCATTGACGTCAGTGAGGTCAATTCTTGATTACCTCACCAACTATTAAAATATTAAAAATACCCTTGTATATTTAAACCTTAATTATAGCTTAACTACAGTTTTTTGAAGGAAAGAAAAGACCTGTTGCAAAAAGGAAAGACAGATGCCTCTCTGTTTCATATACCTCAGGCGCTATCTTTCAAATGACTTAAAATAGACATAAGCTGCTGGCTTTTCTGTTGTCGCTGAATGCATTATAACTTGCATGCTGGCCCTTCCAATGCAGGAAACAGAAGTTTCCACAACCACGTTAGTAGTAAGCGTGTGCCGGTGCAATCTGTGCAATCTTACATCTCCAGGATTAGAAAAGCAACGCCCTGGAACAAGGCTCATGCAGATGAACCCAGAGCAAAGCACTCACCTGCCGGGATCGCGCTGCAGGTTCCACTGGTCCATCTGCAACGTCTGCACCTCGCTACCCTAATCCGAACAAAAGAGATGTACAGAGACTGAGGAGAGACCACAGCCATTAATAAATACCTTCAAAATATACTAAATTTCAACTCATTTGAGGATTGAAAGGCTCTTTGGCCAAAAAGGAATGTTGCATGTAGGAGGCCTTAACATTGCAGATTTTCTTTCATAGGTGTTAACAACATTTGTCCTTTGCTCAAGGCAATTGTTTTTAAAATCGTTCTCAAAATGAACAATAAGGCTATATACATGCAATAGAGGTTTAGGCAACATTTTTACCAGGGTGTACTTCTTACTGCAAAGTTCATCTTCACACCACCTGGATCACACTTAGGACGTGGGTCTCCTTGACGTCAGGCTGCCTAGCTTTCAAATCCTACACAAAAGCAAGATATACAAATTAATTTTTATGTATACACACTTGTTAATCCACTTATATCCTGTTGGAACAGAAATAGAAGGCTAAGCCGAAAACAAACTGAATTCTAATGGTTTCACCATCTCATAAAACAAATCCAAATTGCCAAGATAGGCAACGTACATTTAAAACACGAGAAGTGAAAGCACCTTCAAGAAAGTAAACCTCTGAACGTGAACCAAGCGTAGCTCATGAAATAACATTTTTCAGAGCAGTCAAAAACCATCTCCAAAGCTGCCTCGTTTCTCCCACTGGTCCCACAGAACCCCACGCTTTGTGGCGATGGACTTCAGCCTTTTGGATGAAAAATACTCCATTTTGCAGCAGGCAGGGACACAACTTGCAATTTCCTACCTAACCTGTTTCCCTGCTTGAAGAATCTTGGTTATCACTCCAAACTGAAATACAGCCAAGCCTTCAAAAACATATTTTGCTCTTATGTTCAGGTGTACTTACAAGCTGGGTTGACTGGAGAAGGGAACAACACAGGTCCTAAATGGGAAAAGCCTAAATTGCTTGGTGCCTGTCTCTTACTCTCTCTACTGCTGCCCTCTGTTGTATTTTCTCTCTCTTAAGTGACAGTCTATGGGATATCTATCTCTAAGTTCACAGGCCAGCTTTATCCCCATAAAGGTCTGGACTATAAACATCAATAGCAGAGTACCTGAGAGGCTGATCTGCTGGGTGATGGGGGCAAGTCACTTTCTTGTCACGCACTTTAATGTCATTGCTTGTTCTGTGGGAACAGACAATGAAAATCGTACAAGTCTAGAAGTAACAGGTGTCGTTTCTGCAAATTACTTACCAATTGAACCATCCATCCCAGTATTTTCTACAAGCAGCAAAGCAATAACTGGAAAATATCTTTGTTTTCCAATATGCCGACTACAGTAGCCCAAATGGTCCCATCCCCCCCCAAAGTGCAGCACTGACATATTGCACTCTGGCAAATCCTTTCATGACACATACATCACATCACATTACACAGGCATGACACCGTGTAACTGGACATGCCTGTCGAAGCATGACACATCACAGCACGGCGTGTCAGCAAATACGAAAGGGCAGTCTTACAAACTGGGGTTAACAGGCAATGTGGCTTCACTCGATATTTTCATCAAATTATTTCACCCAAATCTTTGTGAATAACGTGCAGGCAGCAATGCCAGCTCACAGGCAAACTGGAAAATATCTTCCCCTAAGCCTATAGTCATTGCTGCAATAAACAGCCACTAAACATTTGACTGCCGCTAATATTTGCCTGCTTTAGGCAACTGTCCCTGTGATAAAAATGCCTCCAATACGCACATCTGCCTGCAGCAGCCACTTCACTTTCTCCTATTCACAGGCATGGAGAAATGAAAAATTAAATTTGATCCGGTCTGTATGTGAGAGTTCAAGACCCTGAGCTGGCAATCACCAGAGGGTGGTAGGGTATTCCGGCAAAATATCACGGCACGTTTGCCCTGCGCTTATGTTCTGCCCTAGACACATGCCTTTGGCCGCAGTTACAGAGGATAGGTGCACCTTTGGTGTGGTTCAACTGAGTATAGTTATTTTCTTATATTAAGTGATACTTAACATACTCAACTTCATTGAGTCAACAGCATGGAGTCACCATGACTGTGATACGTTCCGGAGACAATTTCACAGAACAAGCTGGTTATGAAACTCATAGGAAAACTATTAGTCACAACAGCACAGGAGTGAAAAGATCTTCTGGAGCAAGTCCTGCCACTTTGAGAATTCCTTAACATGTCCGACACTGCCTTTTTATTTCACCATTTCACATTATTTTTATATAAATGCTAAGCTGTGGAGATATGACTTCATGTGTTATTCTTCTATAGCACCTTGATAGAATCTCAGCAGCTGAGTCTCAAAAACAGGAGCTCTAAGAATGCTGAACACTGTATGCTCTGTGGATAAAAGGACCAGAGCACATTTAACAATTCTACAGATTTGTGTCTATCACACAAAGTGGTCAGGGTCATACGTGAGGTCCTATAAAATGCTTTTACAAAACGTTATAGTTTATCATACTTGCAAGGATTCCCTGTTTTTACCAGGTGTTAATTTCTTCCATTTGAAGGAGGCAGTCATTATGAGAATGTGTCATTAGAAATATGGTATACATTCTTCTTTCTTACAGATTGTGCCATTAAGTTTGGGCTTGGCATTAAAAAAAATTGCACTTTTTGCAACTAGAAATGTTTTAAAGTATTTTCTAAATACTCATCATAATCTACCTATTACACTTACCTCTTTTCAGGCAATATCAATCATATATTAATATAGTAATCACACACCTTCATGTAAAATTTTGTAATATTTTAAGAGATTATAAAAGGAAAAATATCTTGACATACAAATACTGTCCTGTAAAAACACATATTACATATATTACTGTAGGTAAGCATAAAATAATCTGAATAGCTAGTAAGTACCTTCAACAAGAAGACTAAACCAGTCCTGTGTGTGGCATTTTCAAGGAACACCTTTATTTAAACCCTTCAAAAGTCTTATTTGCAAGTTGATTTTGTACTCCGTCAATGAAATAAAGTCAGTCAGGCCCCTTTTCCCAGAAACAGTCCAAATGCAGCTGTGAATGTTGCCAGCACTATTGAAGAAGCTGAGTACCCGCATGACCTAACTGCAGAAAGGCTGAGCTTACTGAGAAGAAAAATAAAACCATGGCTTTAATAATATCGATTTTATCCAAAAGCTCAAAGTGCTTCATACAACATTAATTAACTCTCCCAGCAACTTTCTGAGATCAGTACATATTATAATTTTGCAGACGGCAAAAGAGATCAAAAGTTAAGAGCAGTGTGTCTAGAGCCAAACAGGCGCTGAGGAGCAAGGAGCAACTGTGCCGATGGGCGAGGCCGGTCTGACCAGGCTCCCTCTCACTTGTTGGGAATTAAACAGATCACAGGAGATTATACGTGTATTTTCAAATACAAAATTGCAAATACCAGTAGTGTAAGGGCCAAGGGGTCTATGTGCACCACTTGCTGTACGTTAGAGCAGTTAATAACATGATTACACACAGAGTACAACTGCTTTACTTCACTGGTTAGTGATGTGATGCTGTAACATTTGGGTGAGAAGTGGGAGAAGGAAGCTTGTTCAGATCACATTAAAAATAAAAATGCAAATATTTATACAAAGACAGCTGTTATTACCTGCTACCTGGCAAAGCATGTACAAGCTTTAACTGAGTTTTAACACTATTGACACATCTGTAACTACAATCTTACTTTAGGTTGAAGTAGCCTTCATCTGGCCTATTCTCACATGTAAACATAAAAGAAAAAAACAAAACCAGAAAACCATATACACTCAACATGCACATTTAGCTTAAGCATTAGTGATTTGATTAGTAGTTTTGAACTACCTTAGAAACGTCTCTTTGTAGAATTTCACAAATAATACAGAATCTTTTTGGCATGATGAGTATTCCGATTTCTTAACAAAGGTTTGGTTTTTCTATCACATGCATTAAAACACTTTACACAAGCCCATTGATGAGTATGTTTCTTGGGTTTCTTTCTTAATTTGCACTTTCCAATTGTCTCAAACTCTAGCTCTTTTTGTTTTCTTTTAGACAATGTCAGTCTATGGAAGGTTAATCCCAAGATACTCCTATTTTTTTAAAAGCACTGCAACTTGCAATTAAGGTTTATTTATATTTATCACATATCAAATACTATCTATGTTGCATTTTTACAGTAAATACTACTCAAAGAAAGATTACTGGAGGTAAAAGTTATAACCAAAGAGATCCTGGACGGTAGATGTATACACTGCATCTGAAGCTACTGACAGCTCCATCCCACCCACTGTGATTTTGCCGCAGATCTGAGTCTGAAAACCTGACCCTCCAAATGTGCCTGTGAATCCATTTACTCCTATCGCTGCTGTGCGAGCTCAAAAAAATGCCTGCTGCTAGCTGGCATTTGTATTCATGGTTGTTAAGCCTTTTGTCTTTAGACGAATTCTGCCTTTGTTTACAGTAACATAAATTTGGAATAATTTCACTGAACCTAGTTGACAAGCATGGCAGAGCAGCAGTTGGCCTTTGATTTTTAAAGATGTCTAGGAACACCTGCTGTCCCTCTGCTGTGTCACTAACCACGCGGAGAACAGCACTGAGCACTTACTACAACTTTCACTTCCAAAAGCCAGACTTTATGCAACACAAGCAGGCAAGAAGCAGGGAGAGGCAGGTCTCGGTACTGATGGTGACAACAGCCTGAGCAGCAGATGCCTAGCCAACGTGCGCTCCAACCATACACGGGGGAAGGACAGAACAGCTCTGTTAAACTGAGAGGCTACTGCAGATCTGGAGACAAGGGAAAAAGAAATCCGAGAGGCATTTTCTTGGGGATGTCACCCCCGCTGTAGGGCACGCTGCCGGGCTGGGCACACACTACACGTGCCTGAACCGCGGCGCCTCCCGTTGTGTCTCTGTAACGGGTTTTTCCCTCCCCCGACT
>NW_010119896.1:0-10905 GCF_000699245.1 Pterocles gutturalis | reverse complement strand
GCGGGGAGGCTGCAGCCTCAGTCCCGGGCCCGCTGCCCGCAGCAACCCGGCACGGCACGGAGCCCAGCTCGCTGTGCCCGTGCTGCCGGCAGCCTGCAGAAACGGCGTTTTCGCCGGTTTCTGGCTCATAACGGGCTTGAGTTGTGATAGCGGCGGAGAAACACGACACGTCCAGCGCCAGTGCTGGAAGCGCTCAGGACGCGGCAGTGCCGCGAGTGCCTGACCTGCTTGTAACAGAGCATCACCTTACCAGAGCTCTGATGAGGCTTAAGAAAGCGTGACAATACATTAACATTAAAGGAAACATTGGTAATTGTTAGAGTTTTTGCACTATATCTTGTCTTGGTCTAATGTCCTACATATTGTCCCAACTACTTTGGGAACAATAAACTAGACTTGTGGTTTAAATAAATAAACACTTGAGTTAGTAATTAGCATGAACCGTGAGTAAAACAAGATTGCTCTGAGTGATTAACTTAATTATCTGGCTACTTACTAAATTTGATTTCAAGTGTGTCTGTTGCATAACGTTTTTAGAACAAGGTTTCAGAAAATCTTGCTTTTTTATTATTATTTATTGCATAACACTGAAAGATGCTAAAAAAAAAAAAAAAGAGAAATATCCTGATGCATAAGTAGTCACATCGAAGTGAATGCTTCTTCCTGTTTCCTCTTCAGGTTCAAAATACATATAACAGGTAGAAATAATCTAGGTACTTGAGACATAAATTGGGTTAACATCCAAATGGGATGATGTTGACTGTATTTTCTGATCATTATCTTTCTAAACATCTGAAGTCTTTGGAATATTTAAGTTGTTTCACAGATTACTGGCAATACTGAGCAAGCTATGTTCCCTGCACGCATGTAATTTTAGTAGAACAAGCTTTGTATTTTAGAACTGTAAAAATCGTTTTAAGAAGTGGATTCCTGAACATCATAGAGCTTTTAAATGTACAGAAATACCAGCCTGATTCACAGTTTATAAAACCATCCAGTAGAAGTATGTTTAGTTGCATGTGATAAATCTGAACAGTTCACTGTTACAAAACATCCAAAGAGGAGAAATAACATTATGCACCTTTAAAATCTTTACTAAAAATTTATTTTTAAGGTAGAGGAGAACAAGCCATTAAAGAAAAGCCTCTAATCAGATTAACTGATTGGAAGTCTCTAAAGACATAAAGGAAATATTATGTAGAGTATTAAGAGCAGGATCTCTCCAGTATACAATATTAAACTCCCTTAATATATTCAGGCATAGTCAAGTAAGTGGTGAGTAGAGTGGAAATGTGATTGTGAAGGATGGGTTGCATCCAGCTGCCAGCAGCTACTGTTATCTGCTGTGATTCTGTGGGAGCAAAACACATTATCTAAAATCTTATCCCTGCAATGTAACCTCACTATATTCCTGTTGATTTCAAACTACCATAACAAGAAAAAAAAGGAAAAAAAAAAGAAAAAAAAAAAAAAAAGAAAATCATTCAAGTTATAGCCAAACTTTAGAAGTTTATGTCTTTTGAAATCCATATGAAAACAAAATCTTGGTGTGGATAACTGAACAATCTTATTTTTGTGCCGTATGCCCAACATTATTTCCCTTCCTCTTGTGATGGATTTGCCATAGCAAGTCCCAGTGTTTCCATGAAGGCAATAGTATCCTTTCACTAAATGGTTTATAAATCCTGGAAAAACATAAAACTGAAATGCAACAACATTCAGAGATTTTCACGACCAACTGTTGGTATGCCTGAGAAGAATGGTAGAGATAACATGGTATTATTGAACAGAGACTCTGAAAAAGGTGTTCAGTCCATGGGAGACCTTAAATAGTTTGTGCTCTATGCCAGGAAAATTTTTAGAGTTTAATAGAATGACATGGTAGAGCCAAGCTCATGTTCTACATAAAAAAATTAAATTTTATTTTACTCTGTTAACTGAATGTAAAAACAAAAAACGTCTAAAATGAAGGAAAAGTAAATAGTTTTGTGTTTATTTTTTTTTTCTGTTGAAAATCGTCCCCCCAAGTTTCACCACTGCGTGGGACAGGCTCCTGGTTTCACTATTCTTAACACATCTGTGCTCTGTCCTTGTGACAATGATTTCTGCTCCTGTGTGAGGGGTAGAGAAGTGGCAGCGTGTGAGACCTGGCAGCCACTGGAACATCCTCTTGTATTTCGGACAAGACTAGGGGCTTTGGGGCTTGGTTTTGGTTTCTTTTGTTTTAACTCTGAGAGAGACAACATATTCCCTCACAAGAAAGCAAACAAACCAACAAGAAGAAACTGAAAGGCTGAAGAGCACTTTCTAAGTTAGCCTAATAGATTTGCTTCCAAATAAAAACCATTGTAACTTCTCCATAGAAGATAATACGTTGGTGGTCCTTTGATTAAAAATCATCGAGCAACCATGACTGGTAAGACCAGAAAAAAAGCAACAGTGATTTGTATTTCTCAGGGAAGCTATAGGCTGAAGTAAATTATAATCAGTTTATGTATTTCCTACTATTTTTCTTGCAACGGAAAGAAGGCCTATCTCCAACATATATCCTTTGTTTGTCTTTATGTTAATAACCATTTTCTTATAAACAGTGAGAAGTAAGAGATGTTTTAACAAGAATAAGATAAAATCAGTCAAGTTTCAAAATGGGTTTTCAAAAATTCAGGCAGTATTTAGAAATAAAATAATTTTGCTTCTGCATCTGTAACCTCATGCTATGATGTCAAAATACTCCTGCCAGACATAGGTGACATCTTGCCCTTACCTTAGGCTGCCGGATGGCTCTGGCAAGTGGCCTGCCCTGCAGCCTTCATGCTGGATGTGCAGAAGATTGTTCAGACTCCAGTGCTTTTCACACTCATTATTGTGTGTTACAGAAATCTGATCTACACAGCACTCAGTGTAATCAATTAATAATGGTAGTTATTACAAAGAATGTCTTCATGTTCTTTTTACTCTAATTTCCTGCCTGAAAGTTGGAAAATAGTAGTTTCTACAAAGATAGCACTGGGCAACTTGAAGCTTTAAGAAATATTTTTTATGTTATCTCTGTTAAATATATGTGTTACATATATGTTACTTACATATTTTCTAGGGAAATAGAAGTTTTGTTTTAAGATGGTAATGGCTTCGTAAGAGAACTTAATCCACAGAATGGGAAGGATAGCACAAGTCATGTAAATAGAAAGCCCTGGTAGTAGTTTTGCAATTTTTTGACTCCAGCATCCCAAAAGATTTCCCCGTCGAAGTAAGCAGGATAAGTGGATTATCCACACAGATCCAGTGCCAGAATTAGGCTTTCCTTGCACTAATAGTGAATTAAGCTGAAAGGCTTTTGCACAGACAAGATTCTCTTTTCACAGGACAGGTAAGTTAAATCCAAAATCTACTAAAAGCTGACAGGTTTCATAGACTGACAAGATGGTGCTATTCCTACTACTTGGGCAAAATAAAACCATGAAGTTCAGTGTAGCCCTTTACAGCTTTGCCCGTCATCATTTAAGTTATTATCGAAACTGTCGTTTGATTAAGTCTTTTCTAATTGGAACTTTTAGGAGGTACTTGCTTGCATATCTAAACTTTTTCTTGCAGTGACCAAAAGAGAAGAAGTAGAAATATGTATGGTTAAACACTTGCAAGTAGATCGAGAGGAGAAATATGAAATAGTTGAAAAGTGGTTTTTGAAAGATCTGGAGATGATTGATGGAAAAGAAGCAGATACTGTAAGTGTTATGTATTATTAAGTACATATATTAGAGCATACTTATCTTGTGTTGCAATTTGGGTTAGACAAGTATTAAAATGCAATTAAAATGCATTATTTGAAAAAGAAAGTTATGTAAAAACCTAAATAAATCAAACCTCCAAGGAATTTTGGTTTTATTGCCTGTGAGAGACTCCACTTTGCATTTGCTCTGTTGGTGGGGAGGAGGAAGGAGAGATTTTTCTTGTTCGTTGTACTCTTCTTCATCTCTCTGGTTGAGATCTGAGGGACAAGATGGATGTTTTCTAATTTGTTCATCATAACTGGGAATACAAGTTCTCCACCTGCAGCTCCCAGTGTAAATTGGAGTTAATTCCATAGATTTAAATTTGTGTTTGAAAACAAACATTCATTCAATATTTTTATGGAGACTGTGATCCTGTCATTTGAATGTATGAACCCGTCCTCTGTCTGACAAAGTCAATGTGTAAAATATCATGCAAGCACATTGTTTAGTGTATCAGCTCATGAAATTGTGCTTTTTTTTCACATAGCCAGAGCTCTTTCATATATACACGCACAAATATTTAATTGATCCAGGTAGTGTGAGATTAAGCTATTTCTGGCTGGCTTTACTGCTAAAAAAAGTGCCAATCTCTCAGATACAACTTCAGAAGGGTAAAATGAGGCTGCAGTAGTACAACACAGAACAACACCAAAAGTAGAATTAAATCCAGTTTTACAACAGCTAGTATATGCTGAAATGAATATCTTACTGCGATGAATATCTTACTTCATGTACAAGAAGGCATTTTAACAGTCATCTGTGCCTAATAAATATAGTCCATGAAAAAATTATTTTTTTCACTTTGAAAGGGCTTTCAAATGAACATAAAATAGAATTCCGTTTACATTATCCTAGTGAAAGAGAAATTGAGAGCCCGCAAGAGTTTCAGAGCCTTATTCCAAGGAAAATGACAAACTATGGTTGTTCTTATTCTGTCCTGTGAGCATTGGTCTCAAATCTAAAACTAGGAACCTGGGAGGTGGAGGAGGTGAGCTCAGCTTCAGAGTATCCCTGCACCCTGTCAGCTCTTTGCAGTTTAGACGGGAAAAGAAGACAAAACTATAATCCTTTACATCCCCTATCCAAGTTATCTTGTTTATGCAGACGTTCCTGTCCCTTCCCCAGCCAAGGCAGCTAGAGGATTTATTTATCTGAATTAATTTACTTTATCTTTTTTTCTGAAGTGTTGTGCTAAAATATCCTTCAGAGATGATTCAGACTTCCACAACTGGGATGATCAAAATCTGTTTCATTTTTGGCTAAAGAAAAGCCTAAATGAACCTCAAACTCATAATTATAGAGTGATTAACACTGCTATAAATATTCATAATAGTTATTCATATCCATTGAGTTTAACAGAACTTAGCTGCTACTAGGATTAATTGTGCTAAAGAGCCGGAAAGCCCAGAGAATTACAATTTAGGCAGGAAGGGCAATCAATATTCTTCTTCTGACAGGCATATATAGTTATAGTCCAAGGCAAGTGCTTTTCATATAGTGTGTTTTAGGCAACATAGCAAATTGGTTCATTCCAAAACAAGATTATATAATCCAAATAAAGTGCAGCGTATGGCTTGGCCAAACTCTGAAAGATTTACTCAGGAGAAACTCCTAATGGCAAAGAATAGCAGCTAATTATAAGCTGCTACTTTGTAAAGTTTTAAAAGATCCTTTAGTATGAACAGCAGAAATACACAAAGTCCTTTAGAGTCCATCAGACTGAGAAAAAGCTGTGAAAGCAGCTGGGCAGAGAACAACAGGTTGCCATTCTAACATCTGTAATGCATGTAATAATTTAATTCTCTCTCCTTTTTTTTTTTTTTAGGATAATCCATATTTTGATATGCACTTCCACAAAGTCTACAATCTGGAAGCATATAGTTGTGCATCTAAATATACCTTTGCTCGAACGCTAAACAAACTGAATGAAATGTACCTTAAGAAGGACTTGAAGATTGTGAACTTTGATGAAACCTACCTAAATGATGATTCAATCTGGTCATCCAACAATAGGGATTGCTTAGTACTTGTCAGGATATGCTTCTACGCGTCCAACCTTTTATGTCTCTCCCTGTGTCCTTTGTCGTAAAGATGCATTTTCCAGCATTAAGGTGACTGGTTGACTTTCACTAACCAGCATTTCATAGATCCTCTGTTCAAAAAGATAGTAAGTGGTATGTGGTATCTGCTTTTTAATTTTACATACAAGTGAAAAACAGAACATACTTTTTACATAAACAATTGACCGTTCATTTATATATGTCAGGAGGGCCTCACTCTGGTATATGCTTACAAATATATAAGACTTTCAACATAGGACCGGTAATTCTCATGGTCTGTGGTGATTGCTTATGTAAGTAGAGCTCAGCATTTGCTCATATGTTCATGGAGGTATAAATTATCTTTCATTAATAGCTGGAAATATTTTTAAAGTTAATTTTTATATCCTGAAAGTAGAAAAAAGAGAGCAACCAAATGAGTTCTGTACAAGAATGATGCACATTTCCATTTTAGCTCTGTTAAAAAGATCACACCTACATCAATACAAAAATCAAACCCTCATTGTGATGAACCAGAGTTTTGCATTCAGCTGCCATGGGACCAACTTTTCACCTATGCAGTTATAATTATTTTTTCTCTCAGAACATCTAGTACTCCCTTTGGCCTTTCCATTATTTGTGGTACTATCTTAGAAACAGAAGATGAATGTTCTTAAGCAGAAGTGCTTTATGTATCAGACCATTCAGAACTTTTTTCTTTTATATCATTAATACCTTCTTTCTTGCTCTTTCTTGTTTATGTGTGTGTATATATATATATATGTTCATATATATATATATATATGAACAGGCCCAATTAGGGAACAGAAATTGTCTGTTTATGTCTCTTCTCTACCTCTGGTCCAAGAATTAACAAAATACTATGTAAACAGTAGTTGTTGACTAGTACAATTACTTCATAGGCAAGTGTTGGACTTTTCAAAATTCATAGAATTATGAGAATAATTTTTACCCATTTTTAGCTATGTGTTAGCACATTCAGTGCACTATTTAAATGTGTTTTAGTACTTCCAGTTACATTTAACATGGGCGGAGTCCACTGAGTGGTTTGGAAGATCTCACGCATAGCAAAAAATGATGTCTGGACTTATGACAGTATTGTATTACAGTAGAAACAGAGGATGAATTGAAGCCATATTGACCAAGAGCTGAAGAAGAACAATGTTGACAATAAGAAGCACAGTGTTATGGCCCAGTGTCAGTCAGCTAACCTAGTTGGCTGCTCTTCCCACAGTCATTAAAGAAGTGCCAATCCAAAAGGTCATTCAGAGAAGCTTCTGGTCAGAACGTCCTGCAGGAGAAAATTTGCTTTCTCTTTTGGCAGCCAAGAGCATCCAGGGAGACTAGCTGTGGACTAAACCAGATACGTACCTAAATAGCTCCTAGAAAATCACAAGCTGGTTAATGTTGTCCCTCAGTACCTGCCATCTAAATGGGATAGTCGCCCTAGGGTACTGTGACTTGTGCTTTACTGTTGTCTTTCAGTTGTATTCACACTTTTCAAAACATTTGTGCAAATGTATTTTGGATTCAAAATTGAAATAACTTCAAATAAGTGAGAATATATTTGAAAAACTGTATAAAATGTACAGCTTTCTACTTTACTTTTTAAAATATTATTCTATTGCTTGTATATAGGAAAGGCCATACCTTTGATTACCTAATCTTCAGAAGCTATATATTTATTCTAGGTGTATGTTGTAGATTATGTTCATTCTAACCCAAATCTTAGTAATGATGTATATCTTGATGGTTGTGTAGGCAGTTTATGTGGGTAACACAAATCTTCTGGAATTTGTAAGGACTTAGGTCTTACATTTGCCACCTAAATACTGCTAGAAGGACTGTGTTTATAGTAATTGTTATGAAATGCAGTTGTTCTTTTCAGAATGTCTTTGGGATAATCCATGCAAGTATGTGTGTTGTAACATTTGATTAATAGCTACAAGAAGTATTTGCCCAATGTCCAGGTCCCACAAAACCATGTTCAATAGCAAGTATAATTCAGACCACTGTTATCTATGGTACATTGTCTTGTTTGGACTGTATGTTGGTTGTAGAGGTCACAACGTTTTCTGTAATGTTTACAAATTCTTTGCTTAATAGGCACAAGGAAATATTTTCTGGGTGGAAAAGCTCCCATCATTCATCTTGTAACTGTAATAAAAACATGGAACCTCTAATAATAAGCACATCAGAAGATTGTTTTGAATTAAAGTACAGGTGTAGTGAATTCCTGACCAATAGTTGTCTGTATTGTGTTAGAAACTGATAAGCTGACTATAATGTTCAACCATACTTAATGGACTTGCATCAGTAGTTCATAACTTTCTATTCTTGTACTGTATAAACACTAAACTGACTATATTAGAAGAGAAACAAGCCTGCATTTTATGTGGAATAATATGCAATTAAAGTCTGTTTGGCATTTCTCCTGTCCAATAACAATATTTCAGACATTCCTCACTAAGCTATCAGAGTAAACAAAAGGAAAGAAGAAAAAGGGACCTTGTCCATGTATATTATTTCAGTTATTATCAAAGGGAAAAATATTTTAAAATATTTTTGTGAGCCTAATCCAGGGACTGCTTGCATTTACACAGTTCTTTGTAAGATGTCAGATAGCAAGACACTGTGTAATTGCTTGACTGACCTGATTGCACCATGGAAAGTCTTTGTCCTGAGGTGTGGGAGACTGTCACTTTGCGGTTAGTATAGCACAGCTCTACCACAGGAGACAGAGAATATGCTAAATTATAAATGGAAAAGACCTGACAGGCTAAATAGCACATCTTTCAATCAATGCAGAATTGTTTCCTACATCACATTTCCTGACATTGGATATACAGAATGTAGTTCGAAATACAATATCTGGGGATTTATCCGCTTCTCCTAGAAGATTTCTCCAGAATGGAATAAGAATAGGAAGAAACTTACAGGAGTAAAGGATTATCACAAATGCATTTGTTGCAGTCAGAGAGAAGGTTTCAACTAAATGACAGAGTGAATTAATACTTGAGATTGTGGATTGTGGATCTAATGTATATTTTCTTCAGAAGTCAGGAATTGTTATCATCCACATCTGTTCCAGAGAAAAGAAAAAACATGGCAGCCTGAAGGTGAAAAGGATTGATAATAAGCAAACAGAACTTCATGCTCGCTTGTTTAAGAGGCAGAAAGAGAATAGAGGCTGTCATAAAAGACAGATTATGTTTTTTTCCTAAGTGTATTTTTTAAACTCTTTAACCAACATCAAAATTAAGAATATAAGAAACCTGTAACAAAATGATTTGAGAATATTTTGTATGTCTCATTTATTAATACCATATTTGTCTTATTCTATACTTAAAAAAATTAATACCTGTTTCGTGCAGCTCCATGCTATAAAAAACATTTAATATCATCATGCAGATAAGGTAGTTCCGTATCAACAAAAAATATGTCAGTGAAATTACACTAGAGTTCATGGATTTAAGATAATTTTCACCATCTAAGACCCATGACGTATTTAGAACAGAAGGACTCTTTTCTTGTGTGTTTATTTTTCATGGATAACTAATCTTTTGCTGCATCTTGAGTTAAGCAAATACAGATCAATGCAGAATTTGAAAAACAATTTTGGAAGTGAAACAGAGCAGGGAGCCTGTTCTGAACTGTGCCTTCTGGGTTATTTTGCATTCTTCTTCGCCTTTGTATTTTGGAGTCATACATATAGTATGTACTACTTTCCCTGTCATCTACCTATTCCCCAGTACTTTCAGCATATAAATCCATGTTCTTCCAGTGAAGCAGTGGATTGTAATATGTAATTTAAGAATATTTTGTCATGAGTTAAAATCAGTATTGGAAAATCAAAGGCCCTATCTAAAGATCACCCTTGTGAAGCTGAAATAGGAGGGGAGAGAATGGCACTATGTATCCTGGAAGATGATCTCATGTCAGTCTTGACATGTGCAACCACATTTTAGCATTAACAAACTCCATTTGGGTTTTGTTTTTGTTTTGTTTTGTTTTGTCCCCTTTAGCAGAATTAACAGCTAAAGACAGGAAACTAGAAGGGTTTTGACTAAGAACAACAACAGGCTTAGGAAAACTTGTCCAATCTTTCATGGCTGCCTTGTCCAGTCTTTGTAGATCTAGCCAGAGACAGTTAAATTTTGTGGCTGAATTGAGAAATTACCAAGCTGTAACTTCTCTTTTAAACTTGGCCCTCATGAATGATACATTATAGAAGTACACAGTGTGTTGTTTTGCAAGTCAGAAAATAGAAGTACATTCAGCAAGACTTTATTGGTCAGTAATGTTAAATGCTTTCAGCCAAGTGGAAAAATTATACAGGAGTGATGAAATCACAGTTTTACATGTTAAAAGTCTAAATTTTGGATCACTTGGAAAAAAATATTTTCTGTTGTTCTTTATTGGTCATGGCCTGGCTAATACATTTTATCAGCCATATCCTAAAGGCATACTGATGTATTAATGTGAATAAATAATACAGTTCAAGTAATCTGTAATGGTTTCAGCCTTTCCTTAACTCTGCATGCAAGCATTGAAGAAATACTGTATTAATTTACATTAAAAATGATAAAAGTAATTTGAGTGTATCAATCACGCAGAGAACATCTGTCACAGTGAAATTTGAACTGGGCACTAGTTTCAGTTCTCACTGGGTCCAGCAGTGGCTACAGGTAGCTACGGGCAGATTTGGGCATCGTTTCTCATGGTTAGATACCAAATCCTAAATTTCGTGATCACTAGTCACAGAGCAACCGTTCCCTCTGGATTATCACTGGCATCAAGACTGTCAGTTACTAAGGGTGTTTCCGCTTAGGGGTGAAGCCAAAATGTGAATGCTTTTCACAGAAGCTATATTGATCCTGTTGCTGTGGCAATTAAAATGGAATTCCAGCAAGCGCCCGGCCGTTGCAGGCGTTATGCCGACCTCCTCCAGCAGGGGGCGCTGTGCGGACTGTGAGGGCTTTCTAGCCCTGCAGTCTCTCTGATGGCTCACGTGAGCGGAAGCGGACGTTGTGGGCGGTGCGCAGCCGCCGGGCGGTGCAGCTGGAGCTGTCGCG
>NW_010119895.1:0-3307 GCF_000699245.1 Pterocles gutturalis | reverse complement strand
CGGTGCTGAGCCAGCGGCGCGGAGCGCTCTTCATTCCTTCTTTTGCTTTCGGCAAATTTTGTCGGGGAGGGGGTGAGGCTTTTTTTTTTTTTTTTTTTCTCTTCTTTTACCTTCAGCAACTGCTGCTTTACGACCTGTAGAGATAAGGCGGCCTCGCATCAGATGATCAGAGAGATAAGTAATCTCTCCCCTCTGCCCGTGGTATAGCTGGCCGTGCGCGCTTGAATCTCGGAGCGCTAAGTCTTTCCTGTGAATGAACGAGAAAACACTCGACAGGTCGTGAATAATCGTTTTAATGAGTGTGTAAAAGCGTGCGACGGGGTGCACGGAGCTGTCGGGTTAAACAAACAACTTGTACCCTGACGAAATCCGATTGTTAAAGTGCAAAGTGGTGTCAGTCCAATTTCCATTCCAGTTCTAAAAACCACAGATCTAAGTCGCGGGAGTCCAATTTTCCCCATTAAGAAAAATAACAATATTTTCTGAACGTAAGTGCGATCGTCCCTAATGTTAGCCTTTGACGAAAAAAAAGACCAGTTGCATATCCCAGAAGTACCGCAGTTCTTTCTATTCTTTTTTATTATTTTTAAAAACACTAGTTAAAAAGTGTGCATTTGACATTTTCCTAGATATTATCAGATCAATGCAGTAAATATTTTCCTTTTTTATGTTCCCCTCCCCGTATTTTTTTTTTTTTTCACAGATCACTGGAGGCAAACATCGAATTAATTGGATCTCAATGACTGAGGTTGGTAACTTTGTATTGAACTAAGGTTATCTCTGTCATAGTGTCCAGGTATTTGCAAAACATTTCAAGCGTTTCTAGAATAGGGAAAACGAGAGAACGCATATGATAAAATTAAAAGGGAGTTACAATGTTGTATAGTCCAAAACGAACTTATCTTGCTTCTGTGTAGGGAGCTAAAACTCTGTGAGTCTGTAAGAATCTCTCCGGAGACTATAAACTTAGGACAAAACTTTTGGAAGTTGGCCTTTTTTTAAAAAAAGAAAAAAGTAAAAAAAAAAAAAAAAAAAAAGCAACACTGCCATCAGAATAGCCACGTCTTTTCCTTTACAACTAGAGGGCCTTGCACGATTTTGAAAATGCAAACCCTACTCCTTTAAGTCCAGTGATTATTTTACAGGGTTAGCAAGAATGCATTTTACTTATGTTCATCGTTGCTAAAACCTTCCAGACCCACTACAGGTGTGTTTCTCTCAGTGATAAGTCATTTTCAGATGTGTCCTCCCTTTCTTTGAAAATACCAGTTTGAGCAAAGCAAGGCAAGGAAACCCCAGCTGGAAATCAATGCTTTTAAAAATTTCCCCACTGTTCCGCTTAATACTCGAATTTTCAAAAATACTATGACATTCGAAAATAAACGGGATACCAAAATGTATTGCTAGGCTATAGACATAGAGGAGACCCAATGCAGCTTGCAGTGATACGAATGTGAAATTTACTTTTGATACCTGTGGAAGTCGAATCTGACCATTCATGAACTGGACAGGAGTATCCAGATGGCTTTGGTCTCAAGCCGTTCTCCAGCGTTTGTAGCGTTTGGAGTTAAAACATAGATTTTTTTTTTTTTCACCAAGGCAATTTTGTGCCGTGCTTAAGAAACGATGTAGCCATTGAGAATGAATATAGTTGAGTTTTGTGTCCCCAAGCGCGGCAGAATCGCCTTCGCGTACCTTCCTCGGAAACCGGTGTTAGAAAGAAAAGAGAGAGAGAAGAGAGGGAGAGAGGGGAGAAAGAAAAAAGATAACTCAGCCTCACTGGATTTGGTAGCGGACCTACAACTAACGAGCCATATGATCGTGCAACAGTATTTAACAAGCATCTGACAATTGTTCTGGGCATTTTACAACATGGCTTTGTTCAGACTATATGACTTGAAGCACGTTGTTGCCCAAACCAGTCTGAACGCTGAAGATTGTCCGAAAACCGAAATGTTCCCACTGTTTTCCTTAACTCCCTGCGGGCAAAAAAAAAAAGGGATGTAGGCTGAGCCCCACAGAGGAAAGATAGAGGAGAATGAAAGACAAAGCGCAAGCACAACAGGACAGAAGGCTGCATCCTGAGAGCTGGGAAATATTTCTCATCCCAGTGAAAGACCAATGTCCTCCTCCTGCAACTGCAATTTCCTTTGCAAGAAAAACGTGCTTAAAACGAGCACGGTGGATAGCAAAGACCTATCAGTTTCCTGCTTTAGTTCTGCTAATAAATAAACTTCTAAATGTTTAAAACACTCTATCTGTCACATTCACAAGATAGGTACTGTAAATTCCCATTGCAAATATACAAACAGAGATCCAAGAGGTTGCCTCTGTTTTTGTATCTCTCTCTCACAAGAAATGCACTATCAAAACATTAATTATATTTGAAAGGGAGCAGATTATTTGTTTGAGAAAGAATTACATTCTTGAATTTATATTCCACGCAGATCTCTCCTCCTGTCTGCTGAGAGGGTTGAACTGTAAATCTGTCTCAAATGATGTACCCCTAAAATGTAGGTAGGTGTGTCACATTAGAGTAGTAGAGAGATGGGAGATAATCTGTAGGTGCTTTTAGACACCTCTGTGGGATGGGTCGTTAGGGAATGTCGAAATCAACGCGAAACTGCAAATCTAACATGTGAAGAACATACACCCTTATTCTTTGACAATGGGAATACAAACACACATCGACACGCAGAGTTGAACCTAGTTAGTTATTAAACACTGTGACTCACGGAAGTTTGGGCCTGCAGTTCGTGTTTTGTTTTGATTTGTTTTGTGGTTTTGTTTTGGTTTTTTAATGCTACATGCACATCTTGTGGTAGCCGATAGTTGAAAAGCTACCAATCGTGTGAATCATGAGCCATCACTTAAAGACTGTACCTTGTTTCCTGCTTTTGAAAAGACTAATAAAAGGGTTAAACAGATGCCCTCATACCTGTACGTTTTTTCTGATCTACTGGGGCTTTATTAGGAGATAATGAAAAACTGTCCTTGGCATCTCCTTTTTCCACTCTCCGCTAACCGGCCGTTCAGTATTTCCTAGCCTGCCTTCAAAGGCTGTTAACTATCTCAGCAGCATCGTTCTCCAGCATTGCAAGTATTTTGTCAGAGACTGATGTGAACAGCCGGGTCAGAAACGTCTCTGGGGTTATTGTGTCATGCTTGAGAAAATTCGTCACCGAGTCGGTACCCTTAGCTTGGGACCCCGGGGAGCCGCGTTAGCACCAGGTCCTGCAGAGGTGGGCCCTTTCCTCTGTCCCTGTATTTCTTGAGCCCTGGGAAAACCAAGCCATGGGGCCTGAAG
>NW_010119894.1:0-5326 GCF_000699245.1 Pterocles gutturalis | reverse complement strand
AAGTAAGGAAATCAGATGTCTGGCAGTCACTTAGTACAAAACACTCCAGTTATTCTTCATGGAATTATCTGAGGCATTAGCTCCATGCAAAAAGGAAAATTTGAAGTCCTAGACTTCTCCTAAGATTTAAGTAATGTCAAATCTGCAGAATAATTGAGATTACAGTTAACAGCTTGTTGGCATCCAATCTTACACTCTACTAGCTGCTATTGAGCCTCTTATTTTAAGAAATATTTTTATATTGTTATTTCTGTAAATTGAGACTGAGGGTAGGAATACACCAGTGAAGTAACCCAAAATAGGGAATCTCAAAACAAAAGGCTGAAGATAAACGCCTCAGGGCAACCACATGCAAATAAAGGACTATTCTGGGAAGAGATTACCTTGTCTCAGGATTAAATTCCCTTGGACTGGAGAGGAAGTTTCTTGGTTTAAGGCAGATTTACCTCAGCTCAGTAGTCTTCACTATGTAGCTGGAATTGTTTCTTTAATTAGCTGGAATTTCTCCATACTATCCTATTTATATACTTTTGCCCTTACTTTGCAAATTATATTTCTCGCTTTCCAAATATATCCTGTTATTTAATTAGTCATTTTGTATCCACTTCTAAAATGTCTGGTTACATAAAAGCTGATTCTCTATACTTAGTATTTAACTGTTTCTTAAACAAAATATGTTATCAATATTCATTGTGAATGTTTTTTCCTCATTAATGAAAGCGTGAATATCATGTGTTTTTCCTTTTAGCAAATTAGCCTTTCATTCAAAATACATATTTTCCGCTCATTCATTCTTCAGTCTCAAATGTAATGAGATACAAAGGTGAAGTCTACATTATATGAAATCAGGATTATGTTTTGTTTAGATGACCTTTCTAAAATGAAAATCCATTAAATTTAAGTAGTTCTTGTTGTCCTTTATTGTATTTTGATAGTTAACAGTTGACTGAAAAATCGTGCAAAATCTGAACCCTCTGAAAATGTTGACTGCTGAAAGAGCTGGTATGGCTTTCTTGGAACAAGTAACCTCTGCTTGTAAGTCTGCCAGAACCTGAAATAATTAAGTAAAAATATAGTACCTTCACTAAAAGATGAACTATATTTGAGTACAGATCAGTTAGCAGATGGTGAAAATATTGATGTAGCTTTACATTTAAACTTGACAGTTCTTTCCCTGATATCTCAAAATTATGAAATCTGTGCAAGACTTCTAAGAGCAGTTGCCACATTTAAGAACAGTTTCTGAGAATTGTGGTTGTCTTGCAGTAACCCCAACCCAATGGAGTTTTTTTTCACTTGTGTGAATCAGTTAATGTACCTTGCAATACACAAGGTGGGAATATGGCAGGTTAAATCCAGAAGAGAATTCAGCATTGACTTTTTCTGTTTCCGGACTGTATGACCTTTTTTCTGACTCAGCATGCCTTTTCTTATTTTCTGATTTGACACTTGGGTGCGGGAGTTAGAATCATAGAATGGTTTGGGTTGGAAGGGACCTTAAAGATCATCTAGTTCCAACTCCCCTGCCATGGGCAAGGACACCCTCCACTAGCCCAGGTTGCTCAAAGCCCCATCCAGCCTGGCTTTGAGCACTTCCAGGAGTGGGGCATCCACAACTTCTTTAGGCAACTTAACCTTCTGTGAGTTCACTTAGATCACTGTCATTATCACAGTGATCTAAAGACTCCGGTGTTTTCACACTCATCTTTAGAACTTCTGTATTGGTTGGTAGGTGTATTTCTCTTTTTGTAACACCACAGTATATTCAAGACTAGCAGAACATGGAAAAGATCTCCAAGTGAGGAAAGCAAAGAATATATAGCCAGATATCTGAAATAGAATTTGATTCGACGGGTTATTTGGCATACTGAAAACAATTTAAACTTCTAAAAAACCCCAAAGTCCATAACTGTTACTCACAGTCCTTTCCTCTGAACCACAGAATGGCTGAGGTTGGAAGGGACATCTGAAGGTTCTTGGAGGTCATCACCCATCACCTTTCCTGGGCCAAGGAATCCTTCTCTAAACCATTCAATTGGCTGTGTAAAGTTATGGTGCCTCCCCATTTGATCCGACATTTCAATGACATCTGATTTTTGAACAAAGTGGATGCTTCATTCCTGTAGATGTGTAGATTTACCACTGCCTACGCCTCACTGGGACCAGATATTTAAAAAAGTAGTGAAGGTGTCCTATCAGAGCATATTTGACAACACCAGGCCCTTTGGAACAATATTTTTTTTTTAGTGGAAGTTGATTGACATCTTTTGTGTAATATGCTGGAAATAGAATTGGAACAGATATGCTTTTTTTTTTTTTTTCACTGACAAATTTACAGTCATTAAAATATTCAAATTAACAGAAACAAAATAAAAATTATTGGCAATCTTCTAATGTTTTAATCTGGTTGGTAAGACTTTGTGTTAGAAATATAACTTCTCGCTATTTCTCTGCTCTATCCCAATTTGAGATTTTCTCCAGGTTGAAGACCCTAGCTGGGCTGCATACATTTTCCCTGTTGAATGGCAGGAGGCAGAGCACAGTGAATAATACTCTTCCATTTCATTGTCAATATGTCTGTTTGTGTCAGAATGATTTGAAAATGAAACAGAATTTAAAAAGTTGAAAATTCCCAGCTTTATTGGGGGAGAGCAAATGTAGAACTTCTCTAATTAGTCAATTTGATGTTCTGAAAACATGTTCCGGGGTGGGGGGAAGGCAAACAGGGGAAAACATCATTTTTATTTAAGACTTCCAGTTTTGTTATTGAACAAACAAAAGAGACTATAATTGTGTCTAGATGGAAGCTAAAATGCTATACCAGGAAATGGCCACTCTAAGGCTGGCTAATTCTCACGCTTTTTCCTAGAACACTGATTACTGGACATTACTTGAGACAGCTTTTTGAGTTATATACCCTTTTCATCTGACCAGCTTAGGAATTATTGCATTCCTATTTATTTTCTCCTAAGAGTATGACATTTTGCACATACCTAGAATGCAATGCAGCCTTCAGACTATCTGTTGAAGGAAATTAAACTTATTGCAAATGTATTTAAGCTGATGATAAAAGTATTTTAAGCTTGTGATACTTTGCACATATAGCTCTTGCTAAGAGATAAGAAATTAACACAGAGAAGCCAGTTTGTAAACCTCACCGTCATGCAAGTGAGCCATCACTCGCATGAATGATCACTGAGTTTTCACTCTCGCTGCATCAGAGAATTGCTTGTGAAAACTCATTATTTTGTAATCAGAAGACAGGGACACAGGGTAAACTTATGCTAAAAGCATACCCTCAATGTGAGATTTATCATATGCCAATATATAGAAATACTCGACTCGTACAGTCTTACTTCAGTTCAGATTTACTTTCCTACGGCATTTAGCAGCAATGAACATAGTTTGTTTGATGTACTTGGGGTATTAAGGAACACATTCTAATTCCAGCTGAGTATTTCTGTGAATCTCTAAACATATGGCTTTGTGGTTGTGCTGGAAATTTTCAAGAAACGTGGAGGTGTGTGTTTGAAGTTGGAAGCTGACCCATAACACTGTGTAGTACAGTAAAAGGGTTCTATTTTTTTCTGTAACAGTGCATGCAGATGAACAGTTTTATCTTTTTGCACTGGTTAACTGTTTAGAAAATCTATTTCAGAATAACAATCTCAGACATATATCTGTTAACCCCTTCTTCCTTTAGATACTATCTTAATGTCATTCACAGCGATATTTGTGGAACATTAAGCAGCACACATATTTTAATTTTCTGGGGGGAAATGCAGTCTGTCACAACAAATGTAATTTTTATATAATAAAAATTATAAATACTCTTCAGGCAGTGTGACCTTACACGGCTCTGAAGAGACATTTTGCGGTGGGGTGAAGTTCAAGAGAAGAATGCAAATGAACGGGGGAAATAAAGAGGGAGAAGATATTTATGGATAAGCTGAGGGAGCAGTACCTGCTAAACATAAAAGATCTATGGGGAATCAAGTTCTGATTGTAGGATATCTGTGCAAGGTTTTAGTTCCCATCCTTCCTTTACTCCTGGTGGCACACTCTCAAGAGCTTTGCTGCTAATGGCTTCTCTGGCGTTTAACTTAAGTGACTGTCCCTAGGCTCACTCCTCCTTCAAGCTGACAGCCCCTCAACCTGCTTAATACCAGCCATGCTGTGTTCATGAGGAGGCACTCCTGGGGCTTTTTAACCTGCTATGTAAGCTCTGTTCCTATCCCTGCCGTTCTCAGAGCCGCAGTGCTTCCCTCTGTGTTCCTACATTTCTCTCCAAGCCATGCAGCAGAAAGAGCTTTTGACTAATCCATTAAAGCTATAGAAATAACATACAGAAATGCAAATAAATGTGGGTGAATCACAGTAAGAGTGGTTCTCTTCCCTTAAAGAGAGTATGCTATTTTTATTAGTAGACTTACTATATTTTTTCAACAAAAAGTGGATGATATTCAATTAGAAAAAGAACATACATTTAATAATAAGCAATCACCTATCAGGTACTTTAAATTAGCAGTTAGTCCAGGGTCAGAAGAAGTCGTCTTACAGTCACACGACAGCTGTGTTAGTCTCTGCTTTGTCCTGAAAACAGCTTAGTATCCCTCATGTTGCTTCATTATGCCAGCTCTTCTTTTCTCTCTGTATGCTAAAAAAAGGACTTTTTTACTTCATGAATCATTCACATTACAGAGTAATAATTCATGTAAGTCAGTTCTTAATCTTCTGTGCTTACACTAATTCAGAAAGGTATATTTAACTTTTCCTGAGACCTGTTCAGTTTTGCTCTTGCAGGGTTCAGTCTTACAGCACTTCCTGCTCATTTGGACCTTCTTGTTCTTTCTTGGCCTTTAGCATTCAAATAGCTTTCACCTAAGCTTTCCCCTTCTCGTTTTATTCCTTTGCCTTAGGAATGCCCTGCTTTTCAGTTCTAAGCTCACTTAACATGCTGATTATAGCTGTTGTCTCAAATTTCTTTTTTCCAAGTTGATCTGGACTACTTCCAAACCAGTTCCTGTCATTTTCATGAACTGAAGCTGCTGTCTGAAATGACTCTAATAGAATCTTGCAGCCCATACTCCTTCTTTGTCTTTGTCCTCCCTGCTGGTTTGCAACATTCTTGCTCAATCTTTCCTTAAACTGGATGTCCTTTTGACATTTTTAACTCATTTGTCTTTTGGCTGCCTGTCTCTAGGCATTTCTTTATTATTTATTTCCGCAGACTACTTTCTTCTTAATGCATCACATTCTCCAAGCATCCTACACATTGCCAGCTTTCCTCATCTTATTGCTTGACTTCCTTATCTTCTTTTTTTTT
>NW_010119893.1:4537-7431 GCF_000699245.1 Pterocles gutturalis | reverse complement strand
TGAGTCTCCTCTGTGCTGTGCATGTAACTTGGCAGCCCTGGATCTGCTAGTTTTGAACATCACAAATAAGTCTTTTAATTGATTAATTTATTGTATTGGTGCCTCAAGTGAGTGATATGGGTCAGCACTTTGAATCTGAGATGATTATTATTTATTACTAGGCATCATGATTGTAACATAGCCTTTAGGAAGTGGTACATATATTTGATATGCCAGTATTATATCAAGCATAACCAAAGTCCACATATCTGAGTTACCAATATTTAGCACTTCAGTGGTATGTGATTAAAATAATTGCAGCAACAGTAACAAAGATATATATGGAATTTAGTTAAATAGCACTGTAGTTCCATCACTGAGCTAGTAGTCCTATTCAAACAAGCTTTTATTCAGAAAAAAAAAATCAGCTAGACAGTAGAAGTGAAAGATACCACTGTGTTTAAGATATATTACTTCAGAAGCTATCTGTTTTCAAAGAAAAGGCTGAAATATATTAATTCTTTTTAAGGGATATATAATGTGTAAAATATTTCATGCATTTGGTGGATTGTAATAATATTGTACAATCTTTTCTTTTCTAATGATCAATTAATCTGATGCTTTTAACTGATACTAAGAGATGTCTGAGAGATATTATAACAGACCTGCTGCCAAATGACCAGAAACACAAAGCTGCTTTATTATTATATGTATTTTTCTCTTTTATTTATTTTTAAATCTAAACAGGCTTTGGAAAAATGTGGGTATTATTTTTGAACAATATTCCTTTGATTATATAAGATATGAATCAAAATATTCTATGGCATTCAATAAGCTACTATTTTCTAATCAAGCAATTCTAAAATATATTTTAGGAGGAAAAAAAGAAAGATGTCAGTAAAGAACACTTATTTTTTATGTAACAATGGACTTGACCCTATCAAGCATTGAGAAGGCTATTCTTGGTCAAACTAAGCATATAAGCATGTGATTAGGCACAAATATAATTTCATTTGAAGTTAACAGCTCTGTTCCCATATTAAGGGAATTAAGTACACGCTTAACTGTTTTGTAAAATGAGCACATCAAGAGGGTTTTTCCCATCATCCACAATGAGGAAGGAGAGCACCTTATTGCAATCCTATTGAATTCAAGGAAAGGTGATGCTGCGTAACAAATGCAATGTTTTCTTATCTCCTGCTTTTAATCTCTGAGGCCACTCTGATGCTTTTTTTTTTTCTTTTTTTTTTTTTTTTTGCTATGCAAGTACCTTAGGCCTCTGTGTTTTGCATCTATAGTTCTGCCTGTGTTTAAATTGAATGTACTATAACGGTTTTGTCTTCTTAGTAAAGTATTTGTACTCTCTCCAATTTTGTGTAAATACAGTATTTCAGAAAAAAAAAAAAAGTTGTCTGTGGAATCTTTCAATTTTTCTTATCTTCCTGTCTGCCTCCCTATGCATGCCCCCTCTGCCGTGCCCCTAGAAAACCTGATCCTTCAGTCTTTCATTTCAGCTGCAACATAAAGACCAGGTACATCTGTGGGGGGTGGGAGGGATGCTAAATTTTCAGATATTTTCCAGTTGGTTTTGTGCCAAAAAGTTTTGGTAGACTACAGCATTTATTTGTGAATAAACGTGAGTTTAATGATACCTACAGTTGTTAGCTTACCTTTGCTTTCCTAAACAAAACAGTGCCCACTTTAAGAACGGAATATGTTCCATATAGTTAAGTGTATCAAACTGTCTCCTCCAAGACATAGAAATGCAATAAATAAATAAATAAATTTATTTTTATTTTATCTTAGTATCAAGAAAATAGTAGAGGAGAAAAAAAAATTAGTAAACTTTAAAGGTATTACATTAAAAAATATCTAAAGCTGTTAAACTAAAAGCCACATTTTAAAAGTATAAAATAGGACACAGTTAAACTGCTACATCTGCTATTAAGTTAATTAATGAAGCTTATTTATGCCAGTTAAGGGTGTTCTCATGCACACACTTTCCAACACCACTCAACCTCGCAAAGTATTGAACATGTCCAGAGGTGCTCAGGTCTAGATGGGAAAGAGAAAGAAAAAAAAAATATTTTGAGCCTGTGCTGGGTGTTCCAGAACATCTTGTAGATTTAATTTCCATACTGAATTAGGAAGCTAAGGTCTACAGTATGCTACAAATGTAAAGACACGGAAACTAAGGAAGGGCATGGAGAGCTGTAGTCCTCTCAGTCTTGATTTGCAACGAAGTTTAAGTGCCTTGTTTAGTATTACCAGAAGACGCCTTCCTCTGCTCAGTGTGCACAGCTAGTTCTGCAAGTAATTTTTTCCTTCTCCCTTCTTCTCTCCAACCCCTCCCCACACCCCACCAGAAATGGGCTTGCTCTACTTTTCTAACCATGTAGGAAGCGTCCAGTCAGTGGTCTCAGTTTCATTCCCCCAGTTTCCTGATGTAGGCAAAACTGTTGTAGCTTGGTGCTTCATTCATGGTGCTCTGGGTTATTTGGGGATAGGAGGAGGTAGGAGGAAAACCCACTTTGTGCCCATTTTTTGGGACACTGCAAAAAGGATCAAAGGATTTAATGCTATACTGGAGGTGAGAACACATATCTCACACGATGGGAGCATTCACCAGAGGTGGCAAGGTTGTGGATTCTCTCTTACTGACATTTTAGATAAAACAAACATGGGATACACAGTCCTGACATCAGGGTTTAGTTTTGATCAGCAGATTCCCAACAAAACTGAAGCATGATATGCAAAATGGCATCTTGCCATTGACACACTCTTGCCAACTCAAAGGCAGTACTCCAGGAAACTTTATCTGGATTTCCTGCCCAACAGCCTGGAGTAGCTTTTGCTAGGAGACAAGAGATTGTAAAATACCTGGCAGGTGTGTTGTGGAGTTAGAAATGCCAGGG
>NW_010119893.1:0-4506 GCF_000699245.1 Pterocles gutturalis | reverse complement strand
AGCAGGAACAGCCTGATAGGATGCCTTCCCTAGGAGATGGAGCTGTCACCCACCTGTGGCTGCTTAGGGAAAAAGATGGTGAGTTGTTAAAAGAGTGTGCAAGAAAAGCATCCTTTTTTATCAGCAGGACCAAAAAGCTCTTGGGCTGTGATTTTTCATCTCCTGGTTGCAATCTGAATCACCAAAAAAGTCCTCTCCCCCTCTCCAAATTTGTATTTTGGCTGCAGAGATGGGAGTTGAGAACTGCACCTTCCCTGGGTGACACCCTCAAACAGTAGAGTATAAACTCTGCAGCACAACAAACCTTTAATGAGTCCATGCAACTGATGAGACATTCAACCTTTTTTTTTTTTTTCTTAACACATCTCTACCTAAGTATGTCCAAGCATGATAATTTGGATATTTTCTGGCGATATCTAGGATGGAGTTTTTAACTGCCTTTTCAGAGGAAGGAAGTGAATCTGCGTGCACCATTTCCCCAAAATAATTATGTGCAATTGTGCACGCAGAAAGAACAAGCAACTGTGTATCTGTCTCAAAAGCACATAGCATATTTCAGGATTGTGAAGTGCAAATGGCTTCTTCAGTCTGGTTCAGGAGGACACCTGGTTTGTGGGAGGTGTTAATTACACAAGTAAATTAGAGGTTCTGCTTTTTATTTTTGGAAAGCAGGTCCGATTAATATTTAATGTCTCAGTTGGAGAGACAGCAGAGACGACCTTAAGAAAGGTTGTAAATATATTAATATCTTTCAGTGCCAGAAGCTTGGGAGAGCAAAATGTCACCTGGCACAGTAAATGCAACCAGCTCCTTCTCTGAGCTGTAGCTGCTTTTCCCTGAGGCTTATGGATGTGACACAGGACAATGACTGGTCCCGTTTCTGTATATCCCTGGTTCTTCTCCCTTTAACAGCAGGGGTTTTTTTTGCCAGGCCATGAGGGTGTGTGATGCAAACTAGGTGCTTCTGCTCTTTTCTGTAAGTGAGCAACGCATGAACCATGAGTCGCTCCCAGACAGGCTTCTCATACATTCTCTATGCAAATTAAACATATTGCAAAGCATGTATAGTAAATGTCATAGGGCCCATACGCTTAAAGGTATTTTTGAGTTTTAAGAACTAGAGATCATTCCAGTCCACTCATACCACTTTTTTAACCAGATGTCTTCAGAAAGGTTATAAACCGTAACTGAAGCATCTTCATTTCTGAGTCCAATCCACTACCACATATTGCCTGTGCAAGCTGCTGAGCAGCCCACTGTGGACAGTAAAGACTGTCTAAACAAAACCCAAAACACATCCCTTTTGGGAACCACCAAAGTTATTTGTTGTGCATGTTTCATCCATTTCACTGCATCCTGCTGTTTGCATGTGGCATATACAGGTTTGTATCCAGCAAATTTAGACCAAACTATCCAGCATGTGTTTTCCAGTTTGGAGACTTAATCCAAATGGACTGAAATCTTGAAAGGCTTTCCAAGAAGACCCTTGCTCTTCATGTCTAACCCTAGAGTAGCTTCACTTAACTCACTTTCTCAGTTTGAATTTCTTTTCTACTCAAGGTTTATCACTGTAATTGTGTTTCAGTGAGCCTGACCCTAAGTGGCAGACTCATTACTACCTTCTTTTCACTTTTATAATTCCTGTCTTTACATATCCAACCACTCTGTTCTCTTTGCTTGCAGGTGTCACCCCTGAGGCACATTTTCAGAATGTTTCATCAAAACCCAATAAATTGCTCAGTGCCCTCACTTCATGACCTGTAACCAGAGACCGGGTTTGTGTGTGCATCTTCACAAGAATATTTAAACGTGGTTTAGGTCTTCTGTTTCATATTTGTCCTTATTCACGGTAAAACAAAATGTCAATTGGCGATACATGACCTTTGTCTTACAAATGACTGCTGATCACACCTTACAGGTGCGTAGCTCAGACTGGCTTTCAGCTTGAAATCTGGCTTTTCGGCTAATCAGACTCTTATTGTAGTTGTTGCTTGTGAAGCCTGCTTTAGGCATTTAAAATATCTTTTGGGACCTCCGCAGAGTAGTCTGAATGCTTCATTATCTTTTTATTCTTATCACCTTGCAGGAAGCCAGGGAAGTACTACAACTGCTTTTCTCAGCAGAGCTGAGGCACAGACAGATGAAAGACTACACAGCCAAGAAAGGACGAAATTGCATGAAACACAGTTTAGAAGATACCTAGGAGTGGAAGACAAACACTTTCATCCTGAATCTGTCAATCTATTGCTCAAAGTTTCTCAGGTATATAAAAATGTGCTTCTCACAATGGCTGGGGAAACCTCAGAGTTGACAGTGGAGTTGGATTTCTGGCAGAAAGCTGTTTGGGATACAGAACAAGATGTTCCTCCTCCCATCCTGAGGAACTTGTCACAGCAGCGCCATGTAAAAAGGAGTGACAGACACTTCTTACTCATAAAACACAGCTGCATGTGCTGAAGCTGCAGCTCCCTTTTATACTCTTCTAGATAGAGCTTCAATGGTCTTCTCTGGATGTGAGAGCTCAGGCTGTGATCTCTTTTCTCCTTGGAGAATGTTACCTCAGCCAGGCTGGGGGCTGGGTAGAAAGGGGTCCTGCTCTCCCTCTGTACAAACAAGAGTTTGAGATGCTGTGTATGAGACAGCACAGACTCAGTGTTCATGATGCTGAAGTTTAGTGCTTAGGGCACTTGTTACAAAGGGGGAGATGATACTCCTGATCCTCTTCTGAGGGCTGTTTATATCCTGTCTATGTATTACATCCCATTCATTTTGCTAGTAGGCAGAGGTAGAACTGAAGCACTGAGGTACTGGAGCAGGTCCAGAGAAGGGCAACAAAGCTGGTGAAGGGTCTGGAACACAGGTCTTACAAGGAGCAGCTGAGGGAACTGGGGTTGTTTAGTCTAGAGAAGAGGAGGCTGAGAGGAGACCTTATCACTCTCTACAACTACCTGAAAGGAAGTTGTAGTGAGGTGGGTGCTGGCCTCTTCTCTAAAGTAACAAGTGATAGGACAAGAGGAAATGGCCTCAAGTTGCACCAGGGGAGGTTTAGGCTGGATATTAGAAAAAATTTCTTCACTGAAAGAGTGATCAGGCATTGGAACAGGCTGCCCAGGGAAGTGGTGGAGTCACTATCCCTGGAGGTGTTCAAGAAACGTGTAGACGTGGTGCTTAGGGGCGTGGTTTAGTGAGTTAGGTGGTGTGAGTTGACGGTTGGACTTGATGATCCTTGAGGTCTTTTCCAACCTTAATGATTCTATGATTCTATGATTCTAATATGTGAAGGGTAAAATCCTGGCTTCACTGACTTCAGGTGGAGGTAAGCCAAGATTTTACTTGTAGGTTTTCATCAGTGCAGTCCGAGTCTGAATTTGCAGAAACCTTTCCAAAAGACCATTTAAGACCAGCCCAGTTAAGAAGTCTACTCACTGAATTAATTACATTAAAAAAAAAATTAAATGTCCTTGGATTCTTGTATATCCTATCAAAACACATTAATGGCATTGAATGGAAATGTAATCTGAGAAGTGTAGGTTTTTTTCTTGAATTTATAACATAAAGATATTAAGCAGACTGAAAATGCAGATGGTGCCACTGCAGAGCAAGCTTCAGTCCTCTGAGAGTCACTTGCACCTCTGAGGCCTGTTTTTTTCCTAAGCTTTCTTGTATATCTCTGTATATACTCCTTCTGCCCTCTCTCTGATGGACACCTGTGACTTGTTGATCATCTGCAATCACTCCAGCCAACTGAGCTTCGCACATATGAGCTCCTTTCTTCTAGACCCACAGGAGCACTGTAACAGTGGTTCTGAAAAGTGGTTCAAACCCAGGGTTTGTTACTTCCTTCTTGAAAATCCTGTTTATTCTTACTATTTGTAAATTCCCATCTCCTCAGTTATTTCCATCTCTGGGCTTAGAGAGAGCTGAATAGACACAGGAACAGCAGCACTTGCTTTTTGCATCTCTGCTAACCTGTGCTGCCTTCGCAACTGCTGAAATCTCAGCAACTCCCCTCCTTCCTAACCTTTTAAAAAACTTTACCTGCCCTCTGGTTTGTCACAGCCAGGCTATTCAGACCCCTTCTTTCCTTGATGTATTCCCTCAGGCTATTGTGGTGGCATTCTCACCTGTTTTTCTGTGGGTTTGGTTTTCTGTGGTGTTTGTTGTTGGTTTTTTAATTAGTTTTCCATTCACAGCCTTTTCAGCTTTCAGTTTTGCACAGCTGAGCAGGACGGTGACATGCAAATTAATTAAACTAGAAAGAAAGTTGTGCCTCTCTTTTTTGTGCTCAACAAAGGAAATAAGCAAACGAACCAAACCAAGAGTCTTACTGAATCTATTTTGTCTCTTGGGATTAAAGCCTACGAATTTTTGCAGTCAGTGCCACACAGAAGAGTAATGTCACTAGTGTCACATTTTCACTTTCAGATAAAATTACCAGATATCCATTTATGAGTGAATCAAAGTGTTCAGCAAGAATTCAGGCTGGAAAGCTGGGCTCAGGTGAAC
>NW_010119892.1:417-2826 GCF_000699245.1 Pterocles gutturalis | reverse complement strand
GCCCCCCGGGGAAGGGGAGCCCAGGGAAGGCGGGGAGGGCCCTGCACCCCTCTCAGGCACACAGAGCAGCTCAGGGAGCGGTTACACAGCCTTGCAGTACCACAGCTGCACCGTTGTAAATTGTGTGTTTTACACAAAGTTATGAAATGAACCGAAGCGCATGAAAGGAAGGAAGCGGCATCAGCGCTTTGCAGCCGGGAGATGGCCGGGGAACGGGGGACCTGCGACTTCCGCGATGCTGCGCAGGAGGTCTGGGGTAGGGCCAGCCCGAGCTCTTGTTTCCCTGCTTCCAGTTTAGGAGATTCACCACCCTCCGTTCGCTCATTCCCTTTTTCACAATCAAAGAGCATGGAGGAACAAAATGCCTTCTACCGAGCAAAAGACAAAGAAAAGCAACCATCCAAAACCCAAGCCAAAGTGCATCTGGCTTGGGATGAATACTGGACCAGGTTAGCTGGGAGTGAGGATTTTTCAGAAAGCCAGACTCCAGTCAAAAATGGACCCTGTCATTCAGAGTCTGAATATGAAAACAGCTTGCAAAACATTTTTTTCAGGCTTCCAACAAAAGTGTTGGTCCTTCTTTTGCTCTGGTATCTAGGCTACATTGTTCAGGCTCATGCATATCACTGGCTTTATTCACATGAGTAATTCCATTTGAATTTGGAGCGACAACGTGTATGTGTAAAGTTACTCATATGCTTTCTGACTCCTTTATATATTGAAATTATGTGGGTTTGTATTTTTTCCATTTGCTGGTGCAGCCCAGTAACTGTTGGCACCAAGGTTATTGTGAGCCATCACGGTTATTATTACTGTTTGCATGCCTGACACCTTTGTTTTCCTTGCCAGACTAAAAGCCGGCTATTCCTCTCTATGCAATCTCTTCCAGCTATGCAATTGTATCATCTGTTTTTATGCAGCCATTTTTCACCTGACAGCATAAATTCATCTTCCCTATAAAATATCCTTTTTGTTCTCCGTTTTTCCTCCAGTCATTACTGACAGTCTTTCCAGTTGTGCCATCTGATTCTTTCTCACGCAAGTCTCTCATGACTTCTCCCATACTGTGTAATCTAAATTCATACTGATTCTAACATGATATTGGGATGTTTTAATATTTGCCAGCTGGAACATTTTATTATTCTCATTGCCAAATGCCCTCTCTTTCCTCCTTCATATTACTTCAAGCTACAGCTTCTGCTATTCTCATAACCTTTTATGTCTTCTCTATCCCATTGCGCCATGTTCGTCTAAGGGCAAAATGTCTTGGAGACAAGAAAAACACATTGTCTGTCTTCCGTGAAGTGTGGCATTAAAATGTAAGATGTTCCTTTTCCTCAGCCAGTGAATATAAAGAACAAACAACTAAAATTCAGTGCATACTTTTTTTTTTATGGAAGATAATAGCTTTTCACTTGTATACTCTCAGCTGTCAAGTAGATACTATAGTACTCTGATTCATGCCTGAGGAGAGTAGGCAGACTGGGCATCCACTGACTCCTTTGTCAACCAGAGTCTTTCTTCCTAACCTAGAAAATTTAGTGAATTAGCACAAGCATAGTCTCCCTTAGGAAATAAAGTATTTTGAAGTTGCTTCAGCAGTAGGTCATGAGCTGTCAAGAAGATGCATTCAGTCACACCTAAGTACAGGTTTATTACATTGAACCTCCAGGGCATCTACCTACTTTATCTTGAAAGAATCTGACTAGTAAGTTTTTGTGAAATCCACACATGATGCCCTCTAGAAACATTAAAAATGTTATTTCCAAGGGGAAAGGGTCATGACCCATGTATTGGAGTGACCTGTTTCCAGTGGTGACAGTACAAATTGCTTCCAAGGAAAGGGTAAAAGGCCAAATACATCTTAGACTGCCCTGTGAACCTGGGGGGAGTTTCTCATTTCTTGTATCTTGAAGTGTGAGGACCAGGAACTATATTTTCTCCCTCTGCTGTATCTAGACCTTGAAAACTTACCTGTTTGTCTCTGCTAACATCCAAAGAGCTATCTTCCTGCAGTGACACTTTACAGTCAGGGTGTCTCTCCCAGTTACATCGTAAGACCACAGCTGAGAATGAGCTCTTGACATGCCTGTGAATGGAGTCAGCAACATGACCTTAAATAAGATTTGAAAAGCAATTAGATTTCTGTAGTAAATATTCTATTAAGGACCAAAAATAAATAAAACCCATACCAGTCACATTGATTATCATTATAAACTTTTGATCAGACATGGCTGGTGCACTGGATTTATATATCCATAATGTGCTGTACTTGTGCCACCCACAGATGTATATTTCAGGAAGCACTTTCTCAGAAACTTCATTCAACAATGGATTACAGTGAAATGATTAATTGTAGTTCTGCAAGTCATAGTTAACAAATTACCTTGGGAGATCTACTACTCAAAA
>NW_010119892.1:0-401 GCF_000699245.1 Pterocles gutturalis | reverse complement strand
TTTTTTTTTTTTTTTTTTTTTAGAGAAAGCCCTGTTCTCTTAAAAAAAAGCCCCCAAACAACAAAAAGCCCCACAAAATCCCAAACAACAGCTGAATTTCAATTTACTAAGAAAAATAAGCTGTGAAAGTGAGATAATACAGATTTTTTGTTCTGTCTGTACCTTGAGACTTACTTCAATACAGTGGCAAAGGGGATTTCCTGATTAATATACTAGAGTTGTATACAAAGATGTAACAATCCCAGAAATATTTTAAGTACTGATTTTTTTTTTCCAGAACCCCCCCCAAATTTGGGAAAGAGATTGAATATTTACTGTATTACCCCAAACCAAGCTGTATTTGCTTACTTAAAAATGAGAAATATACCTAGCACATAGAAAATACCACAAGATATATTTAT
>NW_010119891.1:0-7900 GCF_000699245.1 Pterocles gutturalis | reverse complement strand
CTTTTCCAACCTTAATGATTCTATATTTCAACATATTAACAATTACATTGTGTCCTATCCTCCTTTCCTTCCCTCTGTCCCTCTGAGGGACAGACAACTAGACAGACTGGAAGATGACAGCCACTTGAGAGGCTAATTCAGAACGTCCTGGTAAACAGGTTAAAAATGATCAGAGTTGAGATCTTATCACTTGTTTCATTCCTTTGACTTTGGAGCACTTGCTCACCACAGACCTCAAAATTTTTTTGAGGTCAGCAGTAAACTCCTGTGCATTTTGTGAAAGGAGCCCCTGCATTCAGCTTTGTCCAGCTCTGCTACTTCTGCCACCTCTCACCTTTTTATGGTGAGATTCTTTTTCCAGTAACACACTGCATCTAACATATTTGGTCAGCCACTGCAGTGCAGCCAAAGAACCATGCCCAGGTCCAACTCAAGCCCCATAGCAACCACACTAACCACAGGAGGAAATTGGAGTCAATTCTTTCTCTCTAGAGTAAGTGTTTGCATTCAAATTTGTCAGCTCTTCAGACGACTTCCTCAGCTGCAACTCACAACGCAACACTTGTCTCTGCAGACAACATACCTCAATGTTCCAGACACAGGAAGAGTGGTACAAAGCGGAGTACACCTTGCCCACTTTCTTCGGGTCTTTGACATCCCACACGTAGAGGCTGTGATCATTGTATACACAGGAAAGCCACTGGTTGGTGGGGTCAAACGTCAAGGCAATCGTGTCCGGATACTTCGCATCAGCCACACCAGAGAAAAGACGACTGCACAAAGAGAGAACAACAGGCTGGTTAACTTGTGCTCTTTTGGAGCCAGAGAAAGGAGGTGAAGCATGAGAGCTCAGATTCTCCGCAGGGCACTGGCGAGGTGAACAATATATGCACTGAGGCATATGTAGGTAGAGAGAGTAGCTGGATGGGAAGACCTGTCTCTTGAACAACTGGAGTCTCAAAAGAAGCCTGAAAGTCCCATGGCAAAAGTCATTCTCCTTGCAATCCAACCCCACTCCCACCACAGACAGGTGATTAAAATTTGGTGAAGAACCACCAAACAGGACACTTGATCATCACTGGAGATCATCATCATTTATCCCTGCATAACCAGCCAGTAAATTCCAAGTTAAATAATCTCAAAACAAAGGGGAGGGAGAGGATCATCTTTTGGTGGGTACCACATTTTGTTTACTGATTTCAGGAACTGCTTTCGTGTGGGACCAAGCAGAGTAGTGCTGCACTCAAAAGACAGGAGCACCTCAGCACCAGGGAAAAAGGAATGACTCATTTCAGCAGTCACTTGTCTGACATGCTTCCCTTCCACCCCAGCCCCGCACACAGGCCAGCTTGGTGCTGCTTGCAGCAGCTCACAAGACGGGCAACTGCAGATGGGTACAGTTCCTTCTAGATAGGCAAGCTCTCTAATGTGAACTTAAAAACAGGAATTCTGCAGAACAAGGAAACACCTCTTTCTGCAGGTTAGACCAAGACCACGCCATGTGAACCCTGTTCACACATCTCCTCTACAGGGGTCCTCTGTTAAGTCCTGCTGCCACGCACGTAAAAAAGGAGCTGCTCTTTTGGTCTGAGGTGAACAGAGCCATCCCACAATGCTGCTAATGATATCAAATAAGGCAGTTACAGACAGAGTACCATGGTGCTGGGAGCAGGTGATTTAAAAGGACTGATGGAGATACAGAGGCGAGGGCCAAAGCACATGTAGCACTCCAGCCCTGCTTCCACAAATGCAAAACCTGGAGGGCTGAAAAAGTGTAGCCCAGATCTTATCAAAAAATCAAACCATTGATACCATTGTGGGCAGTTCATTCCAGGCAACTGGCATCACAGAGAGAAGCTCTGGCATGCATGGAAATATAAGGAGTCCTGTGTTTTCAAGATTCTTTGTAAGGAATTTAAAAAAAAATTGTTACGATTGTAATCAGTGCTACAAATGCATGTTTAAGAATCACATGAATATTTCTGCTTGACTGATGCATGAGAGCAGTGGAGAGTGTTTTTAAAGGGTCCATGTATACAATCAGTTGACTTTAGCACTACCAGAAACTGGTAACTTTTTAACTTGAGAGAGTTCCTTTTCCAGCTTCCTTACTGGAATACCATTATCTCCCACTGATCTTCTGGAGAAGGACTACACAGTGCACTGTTTGTACCTTTACCTCAAGTTCCCAAGAAAAGTTTAGGGAAAGCCTGATGGGACACAAGGGAAAAAAAAAATATCTAAAAAACCCCCACAACCCAAAAAGAGTATATACCTATAGACATGGGAACTCCAGATATCAAGTGGAATTATAGCTGGTGGATTCATACACCTTTGGATTTCTTTCCCCACTAGTGACAGAAGTGAAAGAGGGCAACAGAAGATGACTGGGAAAGCCTCCAACCAGGACTGACAAACAGCAACACATTAAGGGTTTTCTCTAGCATACGCCCCCACAAGCTGACAGACTGTATGGAAATCACATTACCCATCTCAGAAGGTGAGAAACGGAAAGCCAGGACAGAAGATACTGGAGCAAGGTAGGAAAACAAGACAACAGAATGCACAAAATTGAGGGAGAAGACTACAGAAAGTAGTAGGAGATTTGGGTCTACAAAAGATTGCAAAGGAGCCTTTGAAAAAAATGCCCCATGAGAGCCTTGGGCATCTCTTAGCAACATCATTATATTGCTACAGAGGAGAGTCTTCAGCCCTTACCAGTGATAAGCAAAGGACGTGCCATGGTACAGGACCAACTGAAGTGTGCCACAGCATCCTGTGCCCTCTGCCTGCTTGCTCACAGCAACCAATGTTAAAAGGCCACCAGACCCGAGTAATCCCAGAGAGATGAGGAGCAAGATATGCTCTGTAGTCCAGCAACCAGCTTTGGGCTGTAGCCCAGTCACACAAGGCAAGGCTGCAACAACTCAGGGAGATCCGCAACAGCCTGCCAATTTAAATCCATAAAAAGAGCACACTCTATATGTCAAAGGTCTGGGGAACAGTCCTAACCCCCACAAGCCCCTGTTGCTCCCTCCCACCCTCTCCACAGTACCTGGCCTCAGTCACACTTGCGATGTCTGTTCCCAGGAAGTGTGGCTTCGGCAGCGTGGTGACAAAGTGAAGGTTCAGAGGGTTAAAAATCCGCACAGTGCCATCAGCACAGCCGCAGAAGATGTAGTCGTGATTCACAGAGATGCAGTTTGCCACAGTGGTCTGAGGAAAACAGCACACAAGAATGTGAATAAGCAATGCGCTCTCACTTCAAAGGTCACCAGACACACAACAGGGAGAATAGCAAATCGACAGACAAAGGAGTCATGGTTGGAAGAGCTGAAGTGAAGTCGAGCCCTGGGAGTAAGGAAAAGCCTAAAAATCCAATTTTCCTTTCTGAGGAGCTTCCCAGCCAAGGTCCATTGCAGATTCCAAGTGGTTAAGAAAAAATTTCAGTTCCTCTGCCACCCACTGTGGTAGGAGGTCAGAGCTACACATTTGCTCACTCAGCACCACTGGCAGGCAAGCAGCACCTCACCCTGTACTAGCACACCAATACATTACCTATCACAAGGAGATAAGAAAAGTAAAAAATGGATTTTCTTCCCCCTCCCACTGGGATCTGTACAAATGTCAGAAAATGGTACAAAATGGGAGCATGGTGACAAGGGATGAGTTCAATGCACAACTTTTTTCCAACTTACTGTGAAGCTGTCTGTGTTCTGAGCGAGAGTGAAAGGCAGATTTTAGAGAGGAAAGGAAAGAAAAGAAGAGGCATTTCACTTGAGTGAAAGCATGGAAAGATTTCTCCCTTGAAAGACTCCCCTTGATTTTAATACATTGGATCCTTTCAGATGGGTGTCTTTCATTCAGTTGAAAAGAAAATGAGCACAATCAAATTCTTAACTATGGGCCAACCTGGTGGTTTAGAATAGCCAAATCAACTAGCACCTTGGGAACCTGCGTTTGAGATGCACAAGCCAAGTAAGACACTGCAGAGTGGGTAGAAGTCAGAAACTTTCTAAAACTCCTACTTGTCCAGGCCAAGCCAGGAGGGACAACACAGGGCTCGCCAAAGGTACATGAGGACACTGCTTTGACAGAAGGGCAGTAGCTGTAACACTGAGGGTTGAGAATGAAAGAGATTCAATGATTAATAAAGTCCATTTTCCAGGAAGCAACACTATTTGTGCCTGGCCTTCCAGAGTAAAACACAAAGTGGCAGAGGCCCAAGGACTTTCAGGGCTGGTGGTCAGCTTGCACTCCCCAAGTGCCCTTATTTGTTGTTCCTTCTCTGCTTCAGCAGGCACAAATACTGCAGGACAGGAGGATGTAAAACTCACCCTCAGCTCCACCCATTTGTCTAGCAGCCTTTTTTCGTTGAATTCACAGAGCAGGCCTGAGGATGTGATACAGAAGGTGCTGTCAGCTTTTTTGCCCCTTCCACACGCGACGTCTGCAAAGAAGTTGTTCCTCAGCTCTCCAAGCAATCCTGAGCGACCCAGCAGGGGGACTGTGGCATTGACCTACCAATAAAAATCAGTTTGTTAAAAACAGACCAAGGCACTCCAGCCAGACAGTCATTTTTTAGAACATCAAGCCCTGAATGCTGAAGTGCCTCAAAGAAAGATAGCTATAAACAGCCTTCAAGGAGAGGTAGTGACACATTTTACTTGTTGCAGCCCCAATGGTTGCACAGTGGTATTGAGAGCGTAAGTATTAGCATGTCAGTAGAACAGAACACTACTAGTGTCACCAAAACTGTGCATCCAAACATATGACCCAGAGACAGCGGATCAGTCCCTGGAAGAACAACCCTTCCATGGCCAATCTGCAATTTATACCAAATTCCACAACAGGGTCCAAGCAGAAAGTAGGAACATCTGTTCGTGAGCATGTGGAACAATTATATGTGGATTCTTTCCACCAGAGAAGAACAGAATACCTAAAAGTTTAAACACTTTAGTTGATAAATAACATTCACAACCTTTTGAGATGCTCAAATCAACACCAAACATCTCTGCCTTCCTCTGTGCACCAAGGAATTCAATAACTGCAGCTTTCTCTGTTTTTTTTTGTCCTTCAATATATGTGACTACTAAAGAACAAGCACACTGCTATACAACTCCAGGAGCCATGCCCCTACCTCAGTGCAGGATAAGACAAGCTTTTGGAGCCTTTTGGTGCTACCAGCCCATGGGGAGATAGAGATTTAAGAGCCAGAGATGGAGGGCTATCCTTGAATCCTCTAATCAAAGAGTTCCCACTTCCCACAGCTCACTGGGGCAAAATCCACCCTGCCATAAGATGGAAATGCCCATTCACAGCTTGGTCTTGATGCACCTTCTCTCACCTTTGAGGTTTTGCTGTCATCCAGGTACCAGAACTTGATGTGTCGATTTCCAGCAGTGACAAAGTAACTGCAGTCCTCCGAGAATGACACAGCTGTCACTTTACTTGAGACTTTGTTGGCTGCTACTACAATGTTTTTCTGGAAACATAAGTGTTTAGATAGCTTAATTTATTTGCTCAGAATCAAAGGAAACTTGTTTCAGTTACAGGCAGATATCCAGCACAAGCACTGCAGCAGGTAAAAGACGAGGCCCCAACTATTCCCCATCCACCCCTGAATACAACCTCCCAGCGCTAGCTGGGTGCATTGATTTGGCAGGCAGTACGTTTCACATTCACATTCAGTTCCACTTCCACATTGACTGGGATCGAGAACAAACTGGCAGGCACTAGTGCCTGCAGGAACTTGCTGTCTGAGCCTTGACGTGTTGTTTTAACAGTCACTGGGAGCTCAGAGCAAACCCATTTCCCTTTCTAAACAGCAAAAGCACATGTAGGCCAGCACAAGGAGGAGCTCGCCCAGCCTCCAGGCAGCAAGGAGGGCGAGTCACTCAAGATGAGCAGCAGGTATTTTCCACAGGGAAAACAGTACTGGTTCCTCCATAAATTCTCTCTTCTCTTTAAAGACATGATGCTTTATCAAAAGACCCAAAACACAGAAAGACCATGCCCGTATTGGAAGGGATAAAGCAAAATCTGCTGCACCTCAAATGTGCACCTCAAAATGTCAAAGAGTTTGGGAAAGTGGGAAGAACACGGCTGGGACAGTAGAAAGGAATGGACACTGCCTGAGCAGAACAGCGAGATCACAGGAGCTCCTTGTCCACAATACCAGCGTTCAGTTTTCCTCCCCCTGCCTTTCCCCAGGGATTGGTAGAAGTGAAAATAAAAAAGTTCTCCTCTCTGCCTGTGGTGGGTTTTCAACCATGCAGCTCGTGGTTGACAACAGTACACTGCTTGTTATTCGCACTCTGCTTCCTTTACCCTTCCTTTTAGGGACTTGATTACTTCCAACACAATGCCCTCAGCACGCAAACCACCTCACTCCGAGGGCTCCATCAGACAGCATACTAACAGAACTGAAGAAACTGGCAACAGAGGAGTCTAGACTGCTGCACCATCACCATGGAGGACCCCCCAAACCAGACTAGGCAAAAAGCAAGGAGGATAATAAATAAATAAATTATTAATTAATTAATGTTAATAATAAATTATTTCAAGACAGCACACAGAGAAAGGCTTAGGATCCTTGCAGACCTCAACATCTGTTGTGGCCTTTCTTCAGGGAAGCAAAGGTACCCTACAGACAACAGAGGTTTTCTTTTCCATCACAGTCAAATAACTGAGTAAGTCTCCCAGACAGGAAAAACAGGGAAATCGAGGCAGCAGAACAATGGATAAAAGAAGGGCTGTGGCTAAAAGTGCAGGAAAGTGCTTCAGGAGATTTGTTTTCACATCTTGCTCTCTTATTCTTCTTTGACTTTCATCAGGTAAAGTCTCTCTAGTTTTGGTACCCAGTCTGCAAAACAAAGGCTAGCTGGACCTCTCAATAGCCACAGTCCGAAGTGTATGCTTAATGTGAGCGTTCTTCAGCACAGAAGATTGAGATAATCCTTACCTCACAAGCTCTCATGAACTTAACTATAAATAGGATCACAGTGAACACAAAAAAACTGCATCAGCAAGGGAAAGCAAAGCTACTTGTACTGTCCCACACATGCCATGCATTATGATCAACTCCACGTCACTACTTTCATTTGTGTAACTAGAAAGAACCAAAAGGCTGAGCACTCAAGTTTTCAACACTGACATACACACTTCCGTTTTATCACTACACAGTTCAGCTGTACAAAGAAACATCAAGGTCAAACTTCAGCTTATCCAGGAGAGAACTAACAGTGAGATCTTAAATTACAGCACAGGAAACGTGCTGAAAAGTAACATATTAAATGAGCACAGACTTACAAGCTGCAAGAGAAGCTCTCCTCTCTCTGGGGAGACCTTATAGCAGCCTTCCAGTACCTGAAGGGGGCTACAGGAGAGATGGGGAGGCACTCTTCATCAGGGAGTGCAGTGATAGGACAAGGGGTAATGGTTATAAGCTGAAAGAGGGAAGATTTAGATTAGATATTAGGAAGATATTTTTCACTGTGCGGGTGGTGAGACAGTGGCCCAGGTTGCCCAGAGAAGCTGTGGATGCCCCATCCCTGGAGGTGTTCAAGGCCAGGCTGGATGAGGCTTTGAGCACCCTGGGCTAGTGGGAGGTGTCCCTGCCCATGGCAGGGGGGTTGGAACTCGATGATCTTTAAGGTCCTTTCCAACCCAAACCATTCTGTGATTCTATGGTCACGTGAGATTTAACAGATGCATTGAAGTTTTTTTTTAATCACATCTTTTTTTAGAGAGGGTTACGGTACCTGAAGAGGTAGCAGGAGATGAATAAGTGATCAGCATTTATTAATACAGAAGACTCCAAGACTACTGACAACAAATGTTTCTTTTCTTATTTAAATATAAGAATATATATATAAAGATATATAAAGAATATATATAT
>NW_010119890.1:0-20036 GCF_000699245.1 Pterocles gutturalis | reverse complement strand
GGGGAATGAGCCTCAAAGAAAACAAAATCCTAACCTGTCCTTTGCTGAGTTTTCTCCAAATTTGTTTGGGGTTAGGACACACTTAGGCTGGAATCTCATGAGTATCAATCTGACCACTTACGCATATAAATAAACTAAATGAGAATGAACTAGAATAGAGGTTTTTTCCTCATTTTCAGTTTATAAGGAAACACTTTGTAAATACTACAATACAAGATATTTTAATTTCAAGATGGTAAAAAAACCCAAAACAAAACATTAAGTATACCTAAATTGGAACTGTCAGCTCACCCATATTGCAACTCAAAACAGAAAAACCACAAGAGTCTCCAGCTAGGCTTGAGTAAGATTTCATGCTTACCCAGGTCAAAGTCATAAAATTCTCAAGTGTATGTTTTGGAAAGATGGGACACAGGATTATCAGCTCCTTCACTTTTATTGCAAGTGTCACTAAGAAAAATAGCACTTTTCTTAACAGGATGGATTTTTTTGTGTGTGTGTTTTACCAGTAAGTTTCTATGCCTCACTTTAATGGAGGGAAAAAAAAAAAAAAAGAACCAACACAAACCAAACTAACAGCTTAACAGCTTTGTATCCCTTCAAGCATTTGAAAGACCATCTTCCAAGTTTCTTCTGAGGGCCTATGCCATGTTTGATGAGGAGCTCTGAAATACCTGATTACCAGGTATGAGTGGATTCCTGTCCTCATCCGGATAATGCCTGCTTTACTCATCTCCACTTTTGCTGTGCCACCACTTGGGTAAAAAGAGGAGCTTTTTCTTACACATTGACGGAAAGCCAGCAGCTGGTTTTTCAATGTGACGGTATCACAGGGTGCACCCGTGGCTCTGAAACCACCGACCCCTGATCTGAGACACAACGTTACCAAGCTCTTTGCAGAACGGATGCTGTTTGTAGGAATTCAACCACTTCCAGCATGTATTTGTTGTTTGCTTAAGAATTTGGAAGTGCAGTAAACCACAAATTGCCCCTTACAACACTCATTCCTCAGAGTTTACTGGATGTGGATTGCTCCAATGTTTTCCACATCAGGGATTTGTGTGTTTTGATCTGTTTCCCCCAAAAGGCAGCAGCTGGGAAATAAAATATCCATTCAGGGATCCTCCCTGCCCTACTCCAACCCCTCATGTCTCCTCTCTCAGGAGGGAAAAGGAAAGGAACATGGCAGATGAGAAAGGCCTGTGTCCATGGGTCCCTCCCTCGGTGTTCAGCTCTGTCATGGGAAGTGTTTATTTTCCATTAGGAGGAAGTGCATTGCTGTGCACAGAAGGAATTAATTGCTTTCATTTGATTACCTAAAGGCTGACCACCTGTGGGTACAATCAGCATTGTTTTTGTCTCTTGATGTAAACAAGAAAGTAATTGAAAGCCTAATGTGCACCCAGCGGTAAAAAAATGGGGAAGAAGAACCAGGACAGTAGCTTCAAGCTTTGGCCTGTCTTATTCTCTCCAGTTGCTAGAGAGAAAGGATTTAACATTCTAAAACAAAGGAGAAATTCTCTTAGAAACTGATGAGATCTCAGTTAACAATTTGGCATTATATTCTTGTGTCTGTCTGAATAAGTCCATCCTTCTCAGGCCAACAGAGTTGTGTTTAACCATAGGCAAGCTGCAAAAAAATACTCCAAAACTCAACCCAGACTCTTGCTCACTTGCAAATCAGGCAGACTAAATGGAGATGGATGCCTGCACCTGATAAAAGGTAAGTTCACAAGATTTTCAAAAATTTTATCAAGTTTTTACAAAGGAAATTAAATTAGGGCCTTTATGTATTATAAATTAGATAGGGACTGTTGTGGGGCATTAGCCATGAAAATCTGTATAAGCTGACAATGAAACATGCTCACTGCAATAAGAAGAGCAAGATGGTAAGGTGAGAAAACCAGCTGCATTTCCTTCCTGGCTCCATGCACGTAACCTACTGCCCAGTCAAATTAAATGGCAAATTTAAATGGCTGTTTCATGTCATACTCTGAGAGAAGGAAATCCATTTATAAAGGAAATACAGATTTTGCACAAAAAAACCCCAGAAGTATTTACTGACAAGCATTACTTATTTGTTCAAGCAACTTACCATGTCTAAATAAAATATCTCTGTACTGCCATCCCATCTAGTGGAAAATAAATTTTCAGCGCAATGGAAGAACTATGAAAAAATTTATTGGGAAAAAGGCAACATGTCTGGATATGCAGATCACGTCTGAGCACAGATTGGGTAACAGCAAAAAAAGAAAAAAAAAACACAAACCCCAAACTACTCTTCTTTTATCATCTCATCAGTCAGCCAGATGGATAGGATCTCTCAACATCTGGTCTGGATGCTCTTCTTGAGCCTTTCCTACATCAACGGGGTCAGCTTGCAAAACATAGGCTATGGGCACATGACTCAAAGTTTTGCAATACAGCAAATTCAACAAGAAAACATCAGAGGTAAATTATCATCCAACTGGACAATATTTATTGTTTTGTTGCAGCTTGGACTGGCCAGGCTGAAGGAGTTCTTTTTGCAAGCAGTTAGGACCTAACAACACCACTGCAGTGGGGACATGGTGTTTTGTGTTGACAGGAATATCCAGAGACATGAAGGGAAGGATGGGAAGACCACCTTGATCACAGGAAAGATAAACACAAAGTCAGTGTCACCACCTTCACACAGTCCAGTGGGAAACAGGAATTTTTGTTCCACAAAAGTAAGTTTTAGCACAACACAGCCTATCCAGTGCCACTGAGGTTTCAGGTACCAAACTACCACAAAATTATGATTGAACTAGAGAGACCGCAGAATGGCCCAAGTTTCAAATGCTATGACCTACAATTAGAAAAAGGGTGAAGAATTGAGGTTGCTGGGGTGACCTGGAGAGTAGATGACTGAGGGAAGCTAGATCATCTTCAAATACAGAAAGGGCTGCTGCAAAGAGAGGAGAATAATAAATTCTCTAAGTTCAGAGAGAGAGGAAAGCAGAATTCCATTGCTATACATATTTCATGGCAGATGTCTGACTTGCATGTTACAAGTGTTGTAGGTAAGCATAGAGGTCAGATCAAACACTGACTTTCTGGTCCCTTATTTAGAGTGTCTCCTGCAGCTCTAGTTCATATGTACAAAGGATGAAGTCAAATCCTGCGGTACACGGAAAGGCTGCTGTACTACAAACTAGGAATGGGAGCATTAGAAGAGGATAGTGTTTAGGTTTGAGGGCCTAATAGACAGAGGGAGCCACCTATGATGCAGGCAGACTGCAAGAGGAAGGGAAGAAGTAGTTACTCAACTGCAGGTCAAAGATTTGTGTGTTTTATAAGACAGGATTCAGAAGGAGGTAGAAAGTTACAGTAGTCATTAATACCTTTTGGTTCATGATGGCATGGGATTTTTTCCCCATTAGAAAACTAACAAACCTAGGAAGCTGTAGGCAAACTCTCTACAAACTTCATAGACCAAAATATAGACTGAGAGGAGGAGGAAGAGGAATACATAGTACTCAACTGATGACTGAGATCTTAACATGCTGCCACATACGCAAGAGTAAGAACTACAGGTCAACAGTAAATAAGTTTTTTTACTTCCATAATTGTTAACGTGGTCTGATTATCAATTTGTAACACAGATGAATACAGAGTCTGATCTGAAAACCTTTTCATGGCTGTTGAAATAGTAACCACAGACAGGATAGCTGTGTTATTGCAAATGCTACAGCGAGTACCTACATCGTATTTCACCTCATGTGATTGTTCACAGTTCCACCGAATACCACTCTCCTGCCAACATTAATTTTTTGCCAGTTATTTTTCCTCAGCTGATTTATTCACCCCAAAGCCAGATCTTTTTAGCTAACAGAATCAAAGTGAAATCATCTGATTCTCCCATTTCAACAGTACTTTCCAGTTTTGCTGGGGAAGGAGGAGAGAAAAAAAACCCCACTGTTATCTGCTAAAGTCGAGACACTTTCCAGATAAGAAGCACCTTCAACAAGCATGAGTAAGTCCCTTATACTTTCTGGAAAACAATCTATTCACAGGTCAGTGAATCAATTTTTTCTTCATGGAGGTCAATACTGAGCAGTGTAGGATTCGTACAGGCAATCAGGTAGCTGATTAGATGCAGTGGTGATCACTAATGCTTAAGCTATTTACCTTTGAGTGACTGCTTAGGGAGAGTTGCAAATGCTCTCTTGTTGGAAAAAATCATAGGATAAGCTTTTTTTAAAGTACCCTTCTGACACCCTACACTTGAAAATTTGAATAAAAATATTTTATATATTTTATGTTTGAAAAGCCAAGATGAAACAAATTTTCATCTCCCTCTGGATCAGGAATTCAGAGAGACAGAGAGAGCTAATATTTTAATAGACCAATGTGATTAAAAGAAAAAGAAATAAGCAAACTCCAAGGCATAAGTTATATTAATATATTCAAGCTTTACTCACTTATATCTCTATAGAGTAGCAAGGTTGTAGGCATCCCAGTTTAACAAACCAAGCTATTGCTTAGATGCAAGTAGCACCCTCTGAAACAGGTCTGTGTTACAGCTGCGTTCAAAAATGGACAAATTGAGCCACAAGAAATCAAATTATCCTGCACAGATCCTGTTGTGACATCTGACATGGACACTGGACCTTGAGGGCTGGCCCAGGAAAACAAGCCAAGAACTTCAGAAGGGTTTGGTAAGGCTCTCATCACGCAGATGCTTACACGAAAGGACCCCTTCACCTCCAGAGGAGAATTACTCTTTTCGATAATATGTGTGTCCAATTTCTGCTGAAGTCAGTTACGCCCAAATAAATGACCCCTTTAGTTCCACACACAGACTCAAAAGAGTTTAAAATTTAAAAAGCATGTTGATGGGAGGAAGAAGAGGAGACAAAGGCCATCCCGTAGCGTAAGGAAACAGAACAATTAAGTTTTACAAGCTGCTTTTTCCCCTTGCACCCCCCCATGATTAATGACCGTGCTTTACTTTCCTTAAGGAGTGGGCCCAAGGCTTGTGTATCGGTTTTTACAATCTGATTTTAATGTGGAAAGATAATAACTGTGCAAAATGGAGCAGACTGTATAAAAATTCTCTCTGCAAATGTGATTACACATAAAACCCATAAAAATTGTACAAAGCGATAGATGAACCAAAACTGAACAGCTGTAGTTTTTCATTATTTTGGAACTGAGCAGAAAGAGCGTATGTATAGAGAATGACTTCAGTTTTTTTAATCTTCTGGACTTAATTGAATTATACATCTGCTGGGAATTTAAAATTTCAGAAGGAATATCACATTTCTGCTAAACTGAATTCTATATTGCTGAAATGAAGAACTGTCTGTGAAATATTAGCAATAAGGTTGATATATTTCAATAAACCCCTAGCAGTATAGTTCAAAATAATGTGGCACAGTTATATATATATATATACACATGTATAAAAGCTATTACAACTAAGATCATTGGTAATCTCAAGACGTTTTTAGCCCAGAGGACAAATTAAATAAAGTATCATGGCTTTTATGTTTACTTTAGGGATTATTTTAGACAAATAAATTAATGACTTAACCACTTCACGGCTGCTGCAGAACCACTTCTTGTACTACTCTGTCTTGTAAAATGTGTTTACCTCTGAAAAATTCTAAACCATGAAGTGCTCCAGTTCTAATGCAGTTGGAGAGTTCAACATGGTCTAGAGGAAAAAATAAAAATAAAATGTTCTTGAGCAGTTCTTAACAGGTATAGCACACAGATGAAAATGGAAGGATGGACTTTACAGATTACATGCAATTTTGGATACGGCATTAAGCGCTATCACAAAAACCTTTTTTTGATAGAAGTACTGAGTTATTTTATAGTGTGAAGAAGTTGTCTTAAACCATTTAGTTTTATTTAAGAGAGACATAAACGGGAGAAGACAGATTAAAACCACAGTGAGAGATTAGCCATATACTTCAGGTGACAGGAATAATCTCCTGGATCTGCTTAAAATCAAACACTGCATCCGCTGCTGCAACAGGCCCTGGCCCTTGGTGGCTCTCCATCACAACCAGCTGCTTTGGTACTATGAAGACCTCAAAGCTAATGGTTTTCAGGCAATCTTGATAAACCAGACTGAGCTGAACTATGGAGGATTTACTTAAAATACTGCTGGCTGACAAGTTCAACCCTGGAAGGACATTTGGGTCCAGGAATTACCTCCCTCCTGTGATTCCAGAGGAAGCACCCCATGGTGGTGGAGGTGTCAGGCAGAACATCTGTGCCTGGGGCCAAAGCACTGCCCCTTTGGGGCAATTCAGTACGTGGCCTGATTCAAGAAGTACAGCAACACACACACCAATTTAACTAAAGATCTTGTGATTTTAAAGGTATCAGTTGAATAAATTCGGCTCCTACCTTGCGTACTGCTGTCTGCAACCCCCATGAACATGTAGAAAACTGGGTTAAAACAGGAAAAAAAACACCCCCCAAATGCTAGATTATCTGCAGTGCGTCAGTATGGCTGCTACAAACAGCCCGAATTGCGACACATCTTATTCAACACCCTGGCCAAAACCCAGTTCTCTTATCATGCAGTGTGTTTAAATAGAAGATGTCACTAAAAGAGTTGTGTTTACTTGTTGAAGAAAAGGCAAACAAGTAATGTGAGACGTTGCCAACACTATTGTTAAACATGCCATTTTTTTAAAAGGGGTCAAAAAAGCTTGCTAAATTTTCCCCGAAGACACACGTACACCAAAAAGAAGAAATTACTATTGCAACAAAACAACTTAATTAATAAACATCGATTGTGCTCATTGACTGCTGCAAATTGTATTAAATATTAACAACAACATTTTGTATATTTTATATTACTCATGAAACTTTTATATCTTTGCCCTACAGCAGCCATAGATTTTATGTAAGCTTGCAACAAAAGTGACAAAATATTAAGGCAGTACGGAGCACTTCTATAAATATTAGCTGCATATTATTATATACAGATATAATGCCTTTACTTAAATCTATCCATACAAGAAGGTTATTTTCAAAACTAGCAGACTTCAAGTCAAGAGTTGCTGCCTTGCGACGGCAGTGATAGCAACTCCTGAAAGTCCCAGGTTGTGCCGTAGCGGAGTCATTGGTCTCCAATATTGTCACCGGGTCTGTCAGCTCTGCGATACCAGCTCTGGCTTCACTTTGTCTTGTCTGGTCTTATTATGTCTGTTAGTCAGGGTTATGGCAAACAACTTGTATGTTGGCTACACACTGGGCACAGTCGCCTTTTGTCACTTTGCAGGAAGGCACCGCGCTGTCCTTGGATGGAGGGCAACCACCAACGGGACACATGGACTGTTGAAAGGCTAAGGACCACCCATTCAAAACAATAGAATATCTTCAGGGACCTTCAAAGAAAGGCCATTTCTAAGAAACTACCATCATTTTGGACAGTGGCTCCCCACCTCTATACTTTTCATTAAAAAACACTTAAAGTATTTCTGCAAACAGCACGGCCTGATGCATCCGCCTCTAGAGAGGAAGGTAACAGCTGTTTAATGGTGCACAGCCACACGATATAAAAAGAGTTTAAACAGCAAAAGAAGAAAAATACTGTACCTAATCCAAACTGTACGGGAACTGAGATAGGAAAATCATTATCTCTGGAACGTCGCCAGGACATTGCGAGCGCGTGTGAATGTGTCAGTGTGTTAGACACCCGCCATCTTACAAAAATAAAGACGAATTTCACTGATTACTTGTGATCAGGCTGTAAAGCACTCACATCGTGGAGACTGACAGCTGAATGGAGTGTTCTTGTTTCTATTATCTTAGACTTTTTCAATGGCAGCAATTGGAAAATTTGTGCTGTCAACACGAATTTTAGCATCTCCCGTTCCAAAGGGGCGGTGCTAATAGAGAAACCGTGGCATCCAGGTTTTAATAATTATTCTGAAAAAGCAATCTAGACAATGGGACATCTGCAGGTGACAATCCCTCATTTAAGACCCTCTTAATAAAAGGAAGGTTTTCCTCTTCTCTCTCTTCCCTCCAATGTCTCCCACCCGTAAAAAATTATTTTCCTCTTAATCTGCCTTTAAAAAAAAATTTAAAATATAACAGAGACGAAAGAGTTCAAAACATACTAACCTGAGGAGGAAATTATATCAGTTAAAGCTGTATTTAATGAGTGCAGATCAGAGTAAAAAGGCATTTTCTTTTTCTTCAAACAGAAAGCAATATAAAAACTTTGAAAATCAGACATGAAAGATTTTGAAAGACTCAGGTAACTAGTCAAGAATATTACTGACTTTGAATCTTGTAAAATATAAGCTAGTCTCCTGTTTTAATCACGCTTCTTATCATGGTACTAATTCTCCAAAAAGCAGTTTTAATGTGACATCCTCATTAGAGATGTGAGAAACCCAGGCCTTGGACATGTGGATCAGCCCCTTGAGCACTTCTGAAAGCCTGAATTCAGTACGAAGGAAGTGTCCAGTCCCCAGCATCACAGCTCAGAGGGCCATTGCCACAGAAACCTGCAAGCCGCACGCATCTGACTGCATGTTTATGGTGACTATTGGGAGTTTTGATTTTCATGTGCTTCATTGCAGAACCTGAACATTACATTAGGGAGCATTTCAGCCCTGTTGTCTATTACCTTCAAAATTTTGGTAGAAACAATAATGCAGCACCTTTCCAATTAGGTTATATCACTTCATAAGAGCACGGAGACAAAAAAAAAAAAAAGAAAAAACCCAAAACCCCATACCATGCTTCCCCCTGCAAAAAACCCCACCACCAGCAAACACCCGCGAACTCAAACCCCGTGTCCATTTCTGCTGCTCTGTGTATGATTCATTATGTCTTTTACCTACTTCCACAAAAGTATTGGAAAATCTATTACTCCCTACTGCTTGAGAACTGAAGGGGAACGGTTTCATATAAGCACATGTAGCAGACCAGAGGGCATGCTCATTCCTGGCAGAGAATTTGACAGGTTCAGTAAACTATATATGTACCTGTATGCAACACCTCCAGACACTGACAGTGAACCGAACGGATTCAACCTTCTTTACTCCTGGCCTGTAAGTAAATTAAATCTGCATCTTGACCATGTTGCCTGGAAGAGGTTATTCAATTATTTACAGGGCAATAATAGGTAACTGCACTTTACAGCAGTTTGTAGACAGGTACTGTACAGTTTCGAACAAAGAAAATATGGACTGTGGCAGTCAGGATATATTAAAAAGGAGAAAAAAAGAAAAAAAAAAAGTCCTGCAAACCCAGGAGTATTTCTAACTCTGTTTTTCTCCAAGGCTCTTCAAGTCCCTGTGTCTAGCTATCTTTGTCAAATTGGCAGCAAAACATGTAGCACCTGAAAACAGGTTATTGCTGGAATACCAACTGATCTCAGAACTGAGGTTTGCCCAGTTTTATCCTTAAGAACCATTTTCAGGGGCTCAGTTTACCTCCCTGTCCCCCCTTTGCCCAACACTGATCTCCTTTTTAAGCTTTTAAATATGTTCTTACAGTTAAGTGTCAAGAAACATCAGTATATGTAGCAGAAAGAAACTGAAATCCTGAGCAGGTCAGGAATTTAAGAGTCTGAAAGAATTTGTCAGGAAAGTCACTTTAAATAGTCCTTTAGCCACCTGGGAAAGTCTCCTTGGCTATTCTTGCCTTCTCAATTTTGCATCTTCCTTATCAGTTGTTTCCTGGTATGTTCCATACTCTGCCACACCTGCTTCACTCAAAAAGAATATTTGTCATTGGAAGAGACTTTGAGACACAGTTTGCATGAAAAATATCAAGCCAAGCTGTGCTGTAGCATTACTTAGGCAGGTAGGTGTCCACATGTACACATCCAACTCATTGTGCCTCTACAGCAGCCAGCTGGAACTGGCCATGGAGGGATTTGCAAAGTGCCTTGAAGAATTAACACGCTGGGACGAAACGCAAGAATTACTCACGTATTCGGGCAATGGAAACTGAGAATGCCCAAGGCCACACGAGGAGCTGAAGGTCTCCCCTGGCTTTCAGCCTAGAGTTCTGGACCGGGAACTGAACCACGCTGAACACAATTAGCACAGCCCTCCCTGGAAAGCAGGGGCTCCTCTTACTTACTTACTGAGGGTTGGTGTTGAACAGCAAGTTGAAAGCAAATTAGGGGTTCAGACATGGCTTTGGACTTTGCTAATTAGATTTGACCTTTGCTAGAGGTGACCACTAGCTAGTCAACATGATGCTACACGCACCAGCTGAGGGCTTGCCTGTGCATGGCTTTCACCAGCTAGCTCTGTAGTGAGCCATTATGGGCTTTGGCTTTCTTACCTTCAGTTTTGCAGCTTTATATTCCTAAAAGTGCCACTGGCTGGTGTGAGCTGTGGCTCTAATTCTGATCACAGCAGAGTCTCAGCCCTGCACGTCAAGTCACCTGCTGTCTCTGTATAGTGTGTTTAATTAAGGGGCATTGTGTGAAAGTAAGAGCTGGAAAAAAAATAAGTTGAATTTGCCCTAATTGCACATCAAAATAAAAAATTATGCTCATTCAAAGAAATCAATGTAAAAGCCCTTTCTCTGAAGAGTGAAAATGGGGCTAAACCTTTGGGCTCATTTATTTCAATCAGGAAGAGAAAAGATTGTTAAACAAAGTTCCCAAAGTTCAATTTTTTCACTTCCAGATAATAACATTTTCTTATTGCTAGATGAAGTCGTGCAGAGGGCTTATGCTTTTCCATATTACATTTCTTGGAAGCTTTATTTGCCATTCAGAGAAAATTATAACTGGGAAGAAACTATTAGTTTACTGTTTGAGAAAAAATTTCAGGAGTTTCCCGGGTGGGACAGGTCCTCTGCTCCAGCTGACCACACAGGAAGCATCACCTCTTTTGAAGCATTGCACCTTTACGTACCTAAATTCTCATGTGCTTGGCTTTTCTAGATATATTAGTGACATCTAGGGTGTTTTTCAGATTCTGAAGCAGTATTTCAGGGACTTTAAGAGACTTTAAGAGACTTTTTCCCTTCCTTTGGAAAACATGCACCATCCCCTTATATCATATAAAGCTCCCTCTCCCATCCGTAGAAAAAGCTTTCTGATCAGTATTTGCTTTGACAGTGGAATACCAATTTGAATGACTGTCCTGGTGCAGTACCTCAAAACTAACTGCAGTTAAGACTCCCTCTTCATGACCAATTTGGTTGCCACTGTGCCAAACTCCAGCTGTTCCAGTAGCAACACTCCTTGGTTAAACCAACTCTATTTGGAGCAATCTGCTAAGTTATAAATTCAAATTTTGCAGCTCTGGAAATGGAAAACAGAAGACGTTTTACATGATGTGCTATGCACCCTAATCACAAAGCCAGGCAAAGCTAAAAGACATGGTGAAGGCTTCAATGTAAAACACACCCTTCTGCCTTTTTGCCTCCCCAAAATCGTTACCAATATTAAAGCATCTAAAGCCCTTGAAGGGCTTTATTTGGAAAACCTATAAAGTCATGCAGCATTTAGTGAAATCATTAATTAAAAACAGGTATCATCATACCTTTTGCTTTGGTATATGATAGGCAAAAGTATTTAAGCAACCCTCTACACTGATAAAAATAAAGAGTTTTATTTATAAAATATTCCTACTATACAGGCAAGGTCCTCTATAGCGAGGCATATCTCAGTTCTCAATTTAGACTATTTGGGCATGATATATGATAAATAAGTGTTGAAAACACAGTAATGGATTGGCCATGGAAGATAAAAGACTATGCGCAGCCACTAGATTTGAACTTACTGTCCTTGAAATAAGATTGCTTTATCTGCCTGGATTCACAGGACCTGGTTAGGAGGCAGGTGGGCTTACAGGTGCTAAACTAGCCACTGGCAGGCTATTGCAGCTTCTCCAAATACAGAGGAAATATTTTTCTACTTCATAGCAGGAGCTGCATGCATGAAAAATCTCATGCAAATTGGATTTATCTGACTTCACTTCTCTTCTTCAGTGAAGATGCGGAAAGATAATGATTAAGCAGGCAGCTTCCTCCTACATTTTCATTCTAAATTGTTTCCACAGGCTCAAGTCTCAAATGGCATGTGCCTTTTTGGTTGGTCTAATGTTGGAATAAGTAGATCTGTGCATCCCTCTCCATTCCCTGAAAGACTAAAATTAGGTTTCAAGGCTTGAGATTGTCTGGATGACTTAGATTCCACTTCAGCTTCTCTTTTGCATAGATAACTGCCATAATGTTCTTTTCTAGGAAAGACTTCCTACTTTGCATTTCTAGGACTCATCACAGAAGTGAAAGTTAACCTTTACATTGAGTCCAAGAAAGACGAGTTTCGAGAAAAAGAATAAAACAACACTTGTCTCCAGATTGTTTGGGATTTACCACTACACTTCCGTTCTAGAGAGAGGACAAAAAAGAAGCAGCCTCTCAAATTACAACATATTTTCAACTATTTGCCCCGTGGCCTGTTCATAGATACTGGATGTTATAAATGCAGCCACACAGGACAGCCCTGATAAACAGAGGCTGCAAGCCTCCTGATGCCTATCTCTGCAAGCAACATAAATAGTTCCAACTTTTCCAATATATCCACACTGATGAAGGTAGACCTAAAAAGTAAAAAATAATCTGATAAGAAATTTAATTTTCTTCTCTTAGCCATACATAACTATGGATCCCTCTGAACAGAAAACAAGCTGCAGGTAAAACGCAAAAGAAGGTTTTTCCATTAACAAATGCTTTATGAAAGTAATCTCCTTTCTAACACCCCCTTCCGCTGCCAAGAGTAAGATTTTGTACTAAAAAAAAGATTTTTCCTGAAAAACCTAAACAACATAATGTTACAAATTAGCGGGTTTTTACAACTGAGCTGTGAACACTTCAGTTCAGGAAATGAAAGCAAATGTTACTTAATATTAAAACTTCCGTGCTGCTTAACAGCTTAAGCTCAACTCGAGTTCTCACTTTCTTTTTAAAGCATCATATACAGTCTCCACTCTGTCAGAAGTGGTGTTCATTGCTCACTCATGTACTTCACGTATAGGTACTACAGTATCTTGCTTCTTCAAAATTGAGCATCTGCCTCAAAGTAGTCCTCCAGGAAGGGACATAACTACCTGTAAGAGGTTAACTGGACTCTTTCTATAGCCAGCTCATATTCCTAGGAAATGCCTTCCAGCTACAAAAAATCCCCCCCTGAACACCACTTCTGTTATAGAAACTATCACTTCTTAACTGGAAGATGTTAGCAGCTTCCTAACCTACTTATATTTACTTATTTTAAAGACATGAAACCCCCTACTTGTGCTGAATGTGCTTCTAAGTGACAAATATGATTCATCTCCAAAGACTCTCACCTTTTGCTTTTCAATTATTTCCTCATACATGTTGCAGTTTATTTTAATTAAATTGTAATATAGACTGAATGTAGCTGATTTTATACAGAGCCTAGCACAGTGGCAGATAGGTCTGTCTGGGTTTTCTGAGTCTAGCAGTTCACACAAGAATTTATAGAAGGAGACACCCTATTTGTATTTCTCTCTACTATTTTTAAGGGTATTTAAGTACCCCTAAGCAAAACAAACAAACAAACAAACCCAAACAAAACAAACAAAAAAACCCAAAAATAACAAAAATTAACAAACCAAACAAACCCACCAGAATAAATAATTTTAGAAAAGGTTTGGCAGAACAAACAACTGCCAAATCAGCCTCTTTGTATTAAGATGTCTTCAGGGAATGGATTTTTGTGACTGTGAATTACTGTTTTTAATATAAAGACATGATTGTGTTAGTTATTTGTACAAAGTAATTTAGGTTGCATGATACATTCTTTCATTCAATCCAAGTACAGTGTCCCTCATTTCCAAAAGCCTTTTGCTCCCACCTTGTCAATGGAACTGGCATAACCACGTTAAAAACAAAGCAAACCAAAACTACACACCAAATCCGTTCTTATTCTTAAAGCACACAGAGAACTGGACTCAGAAATATTTTGGAGGACAGACTGGATGTCAACTGAGTCTACTTTAGCTGTGAAGTTAAGACCACATGAGGAACGTGCCTTCACCTTTGCAATGCCCAAGCCCCATGCAAGTGCTAATGAGTTATCTCTTCATAACACCTGAGTATCATCCTGTTTCTCTCATACTGAACAGAGGCCCCCTACATATTAAACAATTTCTCCAGGGTCATTCAAGATACCTATAGCCAACCTGCAATGGGATCCCTGATTCCTATGGGCTCCAAGTCCTATGTCTTGACCTCATTTCATCTATTTATTAGCCATGTACCTTTGCCTCTTTATTAGATATATAAGCAGTTAAGCTCTGGTCCATACAATGCAAGAAGCTGAATACAATTTAAAAAAAAAATTCAAACTGGCCAACCCTATTTGGTTATTGCTTTTGATTTTTGTTCTGGAGGACTTATGAAAGCTGGAAACTGTAAACGGAAGGTTTGAAACATCCCTTCCCTTCCATGTTAGCCGTTGTGTCAGGCCACACATTCAGACATAGAGAATGACCCCTTCACAGTCATACAAAAATGAATGGCATTGCCTGATTTTCACTCAGCAGAAACATGGAAATCAATTAAAAAAAATAAATCCCAATTAAAGTATGCTGCATGTCAAGAATTTGGGCAAATAACTAGATTCTCCTTGACTAGGGCACCTGGGAGACTTTTCTTTGTCACGAACAGGTTTCTTTTATTTGTCTGTGCTTGTTCTGCATCAAATGAAATGCTAAAACCAAACAACAGCATTGGCACTGATTAATATTAATTTCAGTTTTATTCTGATACCCTTGCAAGTCTCAGTGGCTAATGAAGGTCTTTCCTGTGTAGTTGGCTTCCCCTATACTGCTTCACAAAGGTATGATACATTCTCTCTCTATAGCACAGACCTCAGACATCAGAGTGTTTTAGCTGTTGTCAGGTTTTTTGCGTATTTGTTTTTTAAGCATAACAGTTAAAAGCAATTGCTGCTGGCAATCAAAAAAAAGAGAAAAACCCTCAGATTTTGGAAGCCCCAGGTCAGACCTGGGGAAGGGCTAACAGCTTCTACAGAAGTAGTCGTGAAGTTCAAAGTCAGTATTTGAACCAGATGCTTTCTTTAGACTAAAGAATTTTGATTTATCTCTTTTTCAGGCTTTGGATAGTTACCGCAAAAAGAACCTTTCTTTGGGTTTTATTTCAGTTTCATCCAAAGTCAGAAATAAAAGAACTGTATTCATGTTGGGGGGAAATGTCCAAAGCAAGCAGAGATATCTTTCACTGTGCAAAAATTAGACACATCCTTCTAATTAATTTTCCCTGGCTTTCCACATATGCTATGGACAGACCAAGGCACTTGCAGAGAACAGGCTGAGTTCACCTAACAGTTTCATGTCCAACTTAGGGCAATAAGAGACATCCAAGAAAGACCTATTCATTTACTCAAATTTTTAAATTCTTTCCCAAGGAGCAGAGACTATTCACTGCTTTTGGTGGCCATCTAACAATAGCCAAAATGCCATGTTAGCCACAAGGCTAAGCAAATGTGATGTGAATAGCTTCATTGTCTGAATAACTGCTTGATACAACAGAACTGCAATTACAGCTGGAATTTTGCTCCGTGTCCTTTGCCTACATTTTTGTCACCATGCCCCGTTTGATCTGAACGCTTTGAGCTCCCACGGTCTGGGATTTCTGGATTCCTATCCTTAATCACTTCTAACTTCACGGAAGTCAAAAAGAATTGTGTTTAGCGGAGGGAGGGTAACTTCTGAAAAGGGACAGGCAAGCCCAGCAAAATGAGACCCTGTTGTGACCGTCCTTCATTTCCTTCTTCTATATCACTCCCAAAGCTTTATCCCCACCACTGACAAACAGCACAGACACCTGCCTTCTTCTCAGCCATGGTAGAAGCCATCAAAAATAGCCTGCATAACTTTGGAGAAGCCCTGGCTTTACTTTCAAGTCGAATTTGAACTAATGAAAGACTGACAGTTCTGCAGCTGGAAGTTACTGGTGGAGTCCATCGCTAGCACATCACAGGCAGACAGCAGAGAAATGCCAATGCTCACTGGGCAGCTAAAAGCCTTGACTTCTGGAGTAACCCATCCTTGGCTTCTCTTCTGAGGTAGGGAACTTTTTTTCTGATTATCAGCCTCCGGGACAGGACTGAGACATGATGTATTTCACAAGGGCATTACATCCAACCTGGGTTCTCACCACCCAGCCTCTGGGAAGTTGTCTCAGATCTCACCAGCTTGTCAAACCTCTGATATTTAACCTCTGCAGCTGGTGTGGCTTGTGCTAGATGCAAAGAAAGATGATTGGATTAAAAGACCTTTTGCTATCAATTGCCCCAAACACCAAAATACAACTGTACGCTATTTTTCAAAACATTACTGTTGAACTGTTAATGGTTTGAGATAAAAGTCTCATAACTCCTACTGACCAAATCATGTTTTCATACATCTCTGATAATTTCTTCCACCATTATTCAACAACCATACTGCTTCCTCATCTGCTGGGAAGGCCAACACAACATACAGTACTTGCTGCAGTTAACATTGCACAGTGTTTTCTGAAGTTTCTCTTTAACCAAGACCTGCCATCAGTGGAGCCCTCTAAGCAATCCGAAACGTAGCAGTCTCATTAAATTATTTTCAGGGTTTGTTCTACCAGGGTGATTTCCTGGCAGCAACCAATAGAGCAGCAACATCTCGTTGTTTGCAGATTTTGGCACTGACAACTAGAATCAAGTCACCTCCGGCTGGCTGCCTTCCAAGTTGCTCCAAAATATAAATGGGATGAACAACAGTGCATGCCCACGCCAAAAAGAGGGCAAAGCAAGGAAATCACTGAGCTAACGCAGCAGTGGCACTGGGGTCAAAACACAAACATTTACCAAAAGACATAAACGCTACCTCCTTGCTGGTGAACCAGTTCTCACGGGGGCACAGGCACCGATGGGCTGTGCACAGGCAGCCGGCGCGATACCGTGGGAGGTGCCGTCTCAACTGCGGGAAGTCCATCCTATGTGACAGCGACGTCACTTCTGTGCCGCATGCCTCTTTACACCTGATCACACTTGTTGACACGCGTGCCAAGACAGAGCATTTGAATGGGTGAGAGAAGGAAGAGGCTGAGCGCCTGTATAAACAAGGCTGCCAGATCGACAGGCTGCGTTGCAGCAGGGGCTCCAGAGGTCTTTCACCGTGCATGTCCCAAGGATAAATACAAAATATATATATGCAGTGGAACCACTGACACATCTTGTGCTCACATGCCTGACTGAGAATGGCACTGAGAGTCAAGGGTGGAGGTCATGGGGCGCCAAAAAGCAAATGAGGACCCAAAGGCACCCAGATCTCATGAAGCCTATTTGCTTTCATACCAACGTCAGAAGAAAAGCAACCAAAAATGGATAACGTCATTTCATCAATTGCCTTTTAGAGAGTGTCATTGCTATGGATTCCCCAGTTTTGCCTATTTGGGCAACTCGCAGAAACATGACTGTCTGCAAAGTTTTTCCCAAAACACATCATACTCGCCTTTTCTTCTGATTCATTCTTCATGCCCAAGTGCTGCTTTAAAAATGGACAAGACAGCTGTGGGATTGATATTAACCAATACATTAATCTCAGTTTTTCTCTGGGTGTTAAATTCCTCAATTTCTGCACATATCAAATTTCTCCACAAAAACTGAAACAGAAGGAAAAATTCCAAAAATAACTAAAAATCTGTGGGCCTAGCATACCCAAGCTGTAACAGACCAAAATTTAAAACAACAATAAGTCTTTTGCCAAGCTCAGGGGGAGAAGACAGTAAAAGACCTTTTAACTGTGCCACCCAAATGACTGGAAATAGAAAACTAAATTAAAGCAACTTTTCTTCCTTCTTGCCTCTAGATAAAAATGTTTTCAGAAAATACTAGTCCTCACCTAGTAGTAGTCCTACAGGTAGGATTTAATCTGTAGATAGATTTTGCTAACATTAAAAAAAAACACAAAATAAACCCAAAATTCACAGTCTTTCAGTGCACAGGCAGAAATCATATTTCTGTACCACAAATCTTGTTATTATATAGAATCATATATAATATGATGAGGCTTTGAGCAACCTGGGCTAGTGGGAGGTGTCCGTGCCCATGGCAGGGGGGTGGAAATTGATGATCTTTAAGGTCCCTTCCAACCCAAACCATTCTATGATTCTATGATTCCCTCTCTATAATTATATGATATGTTATTATATAGAATCATCGCTCAATGATTAAAACTGAAGTTTTGGAACTAGAAAGCCCACCTGACCGAAGGAGTGTATTTTGCACAGCAGCTCCATGTTATTCACCTTTGTGGGTGAAGGGACTCTGGGACTAAGTTATAAAACTCCACGTTAAAGAAATAATAATACCAAGTAGGAATATGTTTGGGATGCCAATATCTACAGGCCTAAAATGGGAACCAGATCTGATTTTGTTGAATGCTGCATAAAACAAGTTGCAGAAGAGTCTCCATCCTTTGCCATTTGAATGGAAAAGAAGCAAAAACCTCACAAGGCAACAGCCAAAAAAAAAAAAAAAAAAAAGAAAGAAAAAGGTGAAGACAGTTACTACATGACACATACCAGGCAGTGGGTGAACCATGACTAGATGGAATAAAGGCAGCTGGGATTTTAAATCATCTATATTTATTAGATCATATATTGCTAAGATAACTGTCTCATGGGAAGGAGAGGTGAGAGACGTAATAACGCCAGTGATGATTAAAAAAAAATCCAGCTTGACATTCAGAGCCCAGGCTGAACATGCAGAGCTGGCAGCTAAAATAGGAACCTGGTGTTCCCTTACATACTCAAATTCCTGCAATAGCTCACTAAGATGTTTGAGTCATACTACTTCACAGCTTCAGAAGCCTCAAGAAACTGTATCTTCCAGACACTAATACTGTACCATCACAGAAATTTTAGCTCACGGGCAAACTACAAGGTGTTCCTGTGGAGCAGCTCATCATAAAACACTGAAGCAATAAAAGATACTTTATATGACCATTCTTTAAGAGGCAATTCCTTCATATCCTGAAGACCAAATAGTCTAATTAAGCCTGTAGTTTGGGAGTCCCCTGTATTAATAAGAAATGGATCCCTTCTATGAATCCAAAACACAAATCTGAAAGCAAAGCCAGGTTTCCTATGGAATCCTCTCCCAGCACAATGTAAGATTGTACGCAGAAAGAAAATCTGCAATTTTGCTAATTTTCTGGTACTATTTTCCATCCTGTACTGCAGATACTAACTACAGCCAACCCCAGGCATTTGACTTCAAAACAGATTGAATTTAAACCTATCCCTCTTGAAAAAAACCCAAACCTTCTCAGCCTGATTTCAGAACATTAACAAAATAGAAGAAGAGATCAAATAAAAAGGGCTTTTTACCTGAAGTGTACTTAAAGGGGTGATTTTATATAGAAAGGAAATTAATTTTACTTGCAAGGATTTAATCCAAGCATACATGCACAATATATAGCAGGAAACAGCAATCTTCAGATCTCTTATACACCTACAGAAATTCCCCCGAACCCAAACGCCTGGCTGAGATAACATGAGTACGTACTGTGATGTACCAACATGTCCAAAAAGCTCAGAATATTTACTTTAAAATACTCATAATTGGCTATAAAGTTCATCTTTAAAAGATGCCATCAAAAAAGCCACAAAAATAACACCCCAGCTTGGTATTGCTTTAATTTTAACAATGTGCAGCTTGGCACAAAAATCTCATTCTGATTTCACTTCAGTAGTGCAGAACTTGTCATCAGATCCCTTTCTAATCTTACTTCGATAAAATATGCTTGACATCAAGATCCATATACATTGCTTTCAGTTCTGCCTATAAACACGTCTCTCTGCTTTGCTTTAAATGGAACCTCAGGGTACAGAGCAATACAACACAAAAATAATTGTGCCATTTTATGGTTGTGAAAGCCGTGCAACTTTAAAAGCACAGCTCAACAAATTGGAATGATAAAAACATCTTTATTACATACAATTTTAAGATATATATATATATATTTAAATTCATG
>NW_010119889.1:0-12447 GCF_000699245.1 Pterocles gutturalis | reverse complement strand
GATATATCAATTATTTTATATATATATAATATTATAATATATAGTATCTATGTAAAAGTGATTACTACTTCGAACTCACAAATACAGCGACATGCAGCCTGTTGGACTAGTCTACAATCTGCCTCCTTCCTGCCTGAGGGTAGGCTCTTTCACAGTTCTCTCTATTTCATACGAGATCCACAATGCACATCCAATGTGGACATAAGGTTCAACACTTACTAAGCATGTGCAACAGGCTTAATACTTCCAGGGAGAGATGGATCAGATTCTACCAGCATATTTGTAGCGCATGTCCATTTGCATAAATGCATGGAAAAGCGAGGATGGAAAAAAAAAAACTAGTCTAAGACTTCAGATACTACAGCTATCCACCTCTGTTCCCAAGGCTAACCTGCCAAAAGGTCCTGGGCTAGTAGGTTATCCTGTATGCAGCCTGCAGTAGGGTGTTTTTGTCACAGAGCATCGACAGTATACAATAATTCAGCTATGCAACTATCACAGATAAAAAACACCACTTACTGTAGATTTTCTACATCTTGACAGATCACTGGAGGTAGATTTTCATCCTTTAGGGCTTTGCTATCTCTACAAGAGACAGTGCATGTTTAGATGGTACTTTAATACTGCCAAACATCTTTGCATGACTACTAAATGTCATGAAAACCTTCAAATGACTGATTAAACAGTTTTGCACCCATTGCACACATGCCACAACTAGGAATGATTTGGATTAATGCACACATACACCATGCCAGTGTCCAAGCCTGTGGTGCAAGCATTGTACACGTTTGCAGAAACCATTTTTCAGACCATATGATCAGTTTATGGCAGATGCCAGATAACATGCAGGAACTGCATTTGATGGGCAAACTGCAGTGTTTAAAATGATGAACCACCATAAGTGAATTGTCCATATCGCCAAAGTTGGTTATTTACGTTTATGCCTTTTTCAAGATCGAAGTAGTAGAAAAGCCAACATGTTTAGTTCAACTGTCTTCCAATAAGACATGGTATGCAAAGAAAATCTGAACACTTACTCTGGTCTTGTTCCTGTTTTGTCACCTAGAAAATAAAAACTGTAGGTCAGAAATAAAACTCTGAAGAACAAACAAAACAACATTAATGAGATTATAGGGAAGAACTAATGACTACAATCTGCTTTATTTCTCTTGATAAGATGAACAGTCTAGGCTAGCCATAAAAGAAATAAGGTTTTAAGTCCCCTTCACAGATAAATATCCTTTCAAGAACAATGGTTCAACAGTCTAGGTGCTAATTTCTTGGCACATAGAGTAACACGCATCTTTTGTCACTATTTGAGTCACTACAAATGCATAAACAACTGCAGCTGCATAAGAAATCTGTTCCTGCTTATGCAGCCACAATGCACTTAGACTTGCAGCCACAAAATTGTTTAAAATCAGCAATAGTTGCCCACTTGACTTCCCTAAGAATTCTGCTATTGCATTAAGTTCAGTAATGAACGAAGTTTTACAGAACTGAAGATGTTACTGCCTACCTACCACCTACACACTCCAAACCATGCACCTGTGGATCAAGATGCCAAATGCCTCTTAGCCTCTTAGTAACAGAATGGAGCTGAAAATAATATCATGCATACAACCCAACAGGGTAGTAACCACATCCCACACCATAGCAGTCTGCTAGGAAGAATAGTCACTCAAAGCTCAAGACATGAGCTGCATCTTCAACTGGATGCAATTCTCATCCTCACTTTCCTCTCAGTGCCACTGAGGCAGAAAGCAGTCAGGTAGCCAATGACAGTGTCACAAACATTTTAAGCTGCACAAGCCAGTGCTCCTGCCAGGAGAATCTACTTCTTTTAGAAGCAACATCTCCTTAAGTAGTCTGCAGACTCTGTCACCCAGTACCAGGACATTTAGAGAACCTGGAGTCTGAAACCATTGCCTATACCTTTTGCTAAGGGGAAAAAAAAAAAAAAATCTACACAAAACGGGGGCAGCAGGGGGGAGGCATAAACCACAGAATTTAGGACTCCTTTCTCTGTTGATAACCTAAACATTAGGCAGAAAACTAAGTATACTTTGCTTTCTCTCTCCAGACATTTCTTTTTGCAATATATAAGAACAATACTTGCAAAATAAAAGATAAAGATTCAAAATCAGATTTTAGTACTTTCTGGGCAAGCAAGTGCTCCAGCTTTTACCTTTTTTACATTTTTTTAGTAACACATGAGGAAGACATGTAAGAACAGATTGTTTTCCTGCAGTCTTATCTTAAATAGCAGACAGTCAGCCTTCAGTCTTCAGAAGGAAAAGCTTTTATAATCAATTCCAGAAGAGAGGACAAAGGTGCTAGTCCCCATCTGTCACGGAATTCCTAGGGCACTTGTCTTTGATAGCCACAGCTCCTCCTTCCTTTTCTTCAGGAAGAAGAAAAAATAAAAACCTCAATACCATAAACCCACTGCCCTCAAACCTTAACACAGTTCCTCATACAGCAGTACAAACAGCTGTACAGACAGAACTGAGTAGCAGCACACAGGTAGGGATATTTGTCAGGGCTGCTTAAGCCAGCACTATCCATTATGGGAAAGACTCTTGAATTAAAACCTAAATTTAAAAAAAACCCTGAAAAACCAGTCTCCTTCAACATTTCCCACTGCTTAGCTACGGGATCTCTGCTTATCATCCTGATAGCAACAGTCCCATGCACCCATTTCCACCATGCAACACATGGGGAATTCAGGTACTCATTCAAGTTTCCACCCTAAGAGCTGAGCAAAACAATGCTGGGAAATGTTAGGCTGAAATAGACTTCAAGTCTGTGGTTCTCTGGTTCTCATTTTAAGATACTTGTATAGCAAGTGTTATGACATCCTAATATTCTAGTAACAGAAATCCCATAGGAATCTAGGAATCAAGAGCTTTTTAATGACTTCCAGTTTCAGTAATTATCTCCAAAAATAATCATCATGCAGAGCACTCCAGTTTGGACAGCCAATATGCCATCTCTTCCACAAGTATGAAAAACTATGTCTCCAACACATGTTATTCTGTAAAGATGGTTTCAGGGCATTTCTATATTTCCTTCTCTTATAGCTACTGGTATACCAAATTTAAAATCTGGCTTCTGAATGGAACCAAGAGATTAAATTGCATAGATTCCCCAGAGAAAATGTACATTTTTAGAATCAGCTTTAGTTAAGTTTACTTTGAAAGTATAAAAGCAAGACAAACGAGTAAGCGTCCATATGTCAATGCTCAACATTCCCTTAAGTACTTCAAAGCTTTCACATAGATAAAGCTTTTATAACCGGCTTTAACAACCTGATAGAATGTATCAGATAGAACTACACACCACCAGAAATACACCTTTGAAGAATAACACCTAAAAATAGGACATTTTATTGTGCAGGCTTTCAAAAAACAAACCAAATGTAAGATTTGTTACAGTTACAGAAAGCTGGCTTCAAATCAGTACTACTTGTTATGCATTACTTAAACATAGCTCTACTCTCCCCTCTAATGTCTCTAACATACAGCAGTTCAGATATCAGCCAGGGCTTTCCAGCAAAGGGCCCTACAAGCCTTCACTCCCAGAAGGCTACAGGGTTTACAGATTCTGTTTCACAAGTATGATATTGGCTTATACTTATTTTAAATAAATAAATTTACATTACATCTGCAGCCAAAATCTTGTTCTTCTACACAAGCACAATATCTAAGAATGAAATTAACTGAAATGCCAAGGGGGGAGGGGAAGTGAAAGTTGTCAGCTTTAATTCCATACTCTGAACACAATGAAATACAGTCCTTGCTGTAGTGCTGTAACAATTTTCTCAATTAAAAAAAATACATCTTAAAACAAACTTACTCTTTTTGTCTGAAGAACTACTAAAATCGATGCCACCAAGACCTTCACTGGCAGTAGTTGAAGGAGCTGCAGTTGCCCCCAGAGTCAAACCCAAAGCATTCTGTCCAAGTCCTACAAGAAACCCAAACAGAATTTCTGCAGTTAAATAAGTTTCAAACTTATTTTAAACTAAAAGCACATATAATCTTGTTTGCAGTTTGTGTCCATTTATTACATTTGTATTAAAAAATATGCAAAGTAAACAGAAAAACAGATTGCACAAAGTTTCATACAACTGTACACATGCATTTTATGTAATTTCTTCACTACTAGGTAACTAATTAGTTATCATCCACATTTGAAGTATGTTTCTGTTTTATTTAGAGTTAAAAAGTAGTGTTACCAAGACTACAACACAATGCAATAAATTTTTCCTCTAGAGCTGAAAAAGACACAAAGCTATGAAATTATAACAGCTAAAAGATTTTACTCAGACCAAAAGCCACCAAAATAAGGAGCTTTCAACTTCTCCACAGCTAAAGGAGATACTTGTCTATCATTGCCCTTTCCCATTTATGATCAACTTGCTTAAGTCATTATGGCAATGACAAGTACTTCCTTGTGTTTTCATTTTTTAAAAAAAGTGTTAAGTACAAGTGAATTTAAGAATGAAGAAGCCAATGATTTCAGACTTCATTTTTATTGTCCATGGATAGCAATGCTGTTCTTAACTGTAACACTTTAAATTTACACTTTCACAGTGTTAAGATTTTATATAAACTAAATCTTACATTATGATTTTATACAATCCCACATTAAATTTCAATGTTTTGAGACACAAGGAGGAAAAAACTAAAATAACTTTCACCTGTTGCTGCCATGCTTGTATTCTGGAAGAGTGAACCCCCTAAACCTGCTAGGGCTCCTCCTAAGGAAAGGCCTGTGGATGCAGTCGTAGTTGGCGCAGTTGTACCACCCAAATTTAATGTAAAGCCAGTATTTCCTGCAGAGAAAGCAAACCAGCTTCATGCAGACACTGCATTCAAATACATCCATAGACAACCTGAAATAACTGAAAGGTCTGAACAGCATCTTTACCATAATCAGATAATAAACTTAACTGTTTTTATTTCCTGCACATTTTCCAAAGCCATAGAGACTTTTGAATTATACATCATTTTGTTCTACAATATCATAACCTTCATTAGTCTATACTTACAACTATATAAACTTTTTGAGAGTTCCCCTGAACCCTAGAGAATCTAGAATGTGGCACAATTTATTTTATGGCATAACGGATCTAACAAGCGCTATTGAACTGATATTAAAATACTGAAATGTTCATGTTTTACGTGAAACATTAAAATATTTTATGCAAGACAGGTGACACAAGAACACTTCATTGGTAGTTTGAGCCTTCTTCCGGAATTAAGCATCCCAGCTTTTGGGATGTAGGGAAGAACTGAGTAGAGATAAAGGGACAGAGGGCACAGACAGCTGAGCTCAAATGCAGACTCCTAAGGTTAAGAATAATGAACTTCAGTCTTAATTATCATTATGTACAGTGCAGTTTAGCTGAGTTAACTATGACGGCAGGTGTGTGCCAGTATGAGAACTACACTAAAAAAACCTTGTTTCCACTATTAGTTAACCATTTCAGACCATCTACAAGAGGTAGACATTTTCCAAACTTTTCAGCTGCGCAAGTGGGAAGCTTTCAACCTTGAGTGGGGTTAATAATAACAAAAATAATGATTTTATATTATGAGTCAGCTCTTGCTACTCTTCTAATGACTTAGATGACAAACTGCCTATATCACACAGTATACAGCCCTCTATATAGACATAAATCTGTCTGTATTAGGGTACCCAAATTTAGAAATAGTGAAGTCCATGAACCTTCTTATTAAAGCAGCACAAAATTATGTAAATACGAGAGAAATATAGAGTGTAGAACTGGTTTACTGGTTTAGTTTTATTGTTAAAAAACAAACAAACAACCCCCCCAACTGCCTAACCATTTTCCTACCTGTTGCAGGAGTCGATGTAAGAGCAGATGATAATGACAGGCCACCCGCTGAGGTAGAAGTAACAGGTAAAGCAAATGGCGTGGCTGAACCTGCAGGTTTGTTGAAACCTAAACTAAAGCCAGTGGTAGCTGCTGATGTGGTGGCAGGTGTGCCTAAAAGAAACCCAAAACCAATTATCACTCTTAGAACATTGTTTGAGAATGAGTGTTCAATCCTCCTTCTGTTCTGAACTATTCCCACTTTAACCATCATGAGTACCACGTCACTGAATATCACTTGCATCAAGTAAAATATCCCCATAGCACCTTCAGATAAATTTCAAAGGTTTATATTAATTGCACAGACATTTTTGCTCCAGAATTCCTAGTGATCCAATGGGCTTTAACCATGGACTGGTGGTTCTATCTAGTGGTAATCTAAAAGAACTGTAAAAAAAAAAAGAGCTTCTACTAAGAGTATCTAACAGAAGCAGCAAAGTATTGGTAGATGGAGATATAAACAATACTGCCCAAAACACAGACTAAAAACTCTCAATTGGATATGCATACCAAAATGAATGCACATATCTTTTCAATTTGTAAACAAGAAAAATACACTGAAATGTTATTCCCTCAAACTTTGCTTTTGAACACTTTTTAAAAAGTAAAGCAAATGAAGATTCCGAATCCTGCTGTTTTCATGTTAAGAATACGACATTAGAGAATCCATATTCCAAAGTAAAGGAGTGTGCATATACATACACAAACCACAACAGCAGTAACTGCTGTGTGTCTGTTTTGAACATGATTTCACTCAGCTACTGAAGAGAATTAATGTTCATCTGCATAGTATGAACGGTCACATATGATTACACATCACATAGTCTGTTCTGGGCTAGCTGCTGCTCCTCCCCTTCTGCCCACTTCATTTGCTTCTTTACCCAACACAATTTTTTTTCCTATTTATCCACAGCACAGCTTCCTAACTTCTTGGACTGCAGTCTGTATTGTAGCATCACTCCCACCCCCAACTTTTGTGATACTCAAGCTCAGTTTCTCCTCAGTCCTCAGCTGCTGGTGTATAAGAAAACAAAACACACAACTACCCACATATTTCATCTGTCATTAGAAATACAGGAAAACAGTCACAAAAGACGTATCAGAGAAACAAAAGCAAAATATTCCCAATCTCCCTTCCCAGTTCAACCCTCTTTATTCTTCTAAAAGAAGTCATTACCAAACAGACCTGTTCCTACAAAGACCAAGAAATTCTGTATGAAGAGTTCCTTGATAATGTATTCCACCTCCCCTCTGCTGAAGGGTAAAACTCATTAGGGGGACATAAATACAAAGTCTAACTTTCCACTATGAACACTGTCACTGTTGTACAGGAATGGAAGAATCCTTTACCAACAACTAACAGTGCCCAGAACTGCAGGGCTCCACTCTGGTTTGTAGCCTTAACATCTGGGTTGCAAAGCAGACTGCAATTACTAATGGGGAAAAAGCTCACACATTTCCACATTACAAGACACATCTATCTGGACTTTTTTTTTTTTTGCATGTATAACATTAAAATCCAAATTAGGTCCTTACCTAGTGTCAGTCCTGTAGCAATAGTTGTTGCTGTTCCTGCTTTAAGAATTAAAACAAACAGAATAAGAATAGTAATTGAAGACCACAGAGAAGTTATGACAGTAAAAAACATGAAACAAAACACTGAAATTATGAGACAATGTGGACTATTATACAAATTTTTCTTTAGTATATTGAAAGCAAAACAACATTAACACAGAAAACAGTATCTGTAAACGCCAGCAGTACAAATCAAAACATAACTGACTTCAAAACCAGTCATTTTTCTTTATAAGAATCTGCTAAGTGAAGCTTATGTTAACACCACGGTATAGCAAATTGTTCAAAATCTCAAATAAATTAAGGTAAAAAAAATATGGAAATTAGTAGTTCCATCAAGTATTTTTTTCAGCCATACAGCAGTACGTAACATGTAAAACAGCAGATTTACAGTATGATTAGGAGGATTATAAAGTCCAAAGTTTTTGTAAAATCCTGTGTCTTGGTTTAGGATTTCTGCCCCATTGGTAATTTAAAGTGATTATTTTGAACATGGTGCTATGCCATTTCATATTTTTAAAAAATCTTATTTGAAGATAAAATGAATCATTAAGAGCTAAAAGAAAATTACCCCCATGTAGCCAAACACAGTAATACAGGCTTTCAGCCTACTGTCAAGACTATTTCTAGTAGACTGTTTGTTAGAACAAGTGTACAAGAAGAAAAAAGACCATTCTGTCTAACGATATTGGAGACAAAGTAAAGTTCATTTAGTTAAGTCTGCATGATGGCTGAAAAATATACCTCCAGTCAGAAAAGTTTTATTGTTCTGCAGCCCAATACTCTTGTAAGAATATGTACACAGACTGAATTAGAGACCTAAGAAAATATTAATAAATTTATTAATGAATATTGCTAACATTAAAAAAACCAAACACAAACCAAAATCAGAATGTTTACTACTGCAGGGTCACAAATATCACATCATAAATACTATCAATCTCACAAGTTTAAAAATATTTTTCAGATCAAAATATACCTCAATCTTAAACCATAATTTTGAGCATCCTGAAAGAAGAGTTAGATTTCTAGAAAACATCAGGATTCAAGTTATGGAACAATTTACACATAGGCCCAGGCACAGTTTTCTGTTAACTGCATTTGTGTTTCTTCAGCACTGATACTGCAATTCTCAATGAATGATCTTTTAAACTGTTCAATGAAGCCTTCTTACAAAATTACATATGCAATATTCTGAGCTACTGTAAAAAAAGTAAGCGCATTATGACGACCCAGTTTCTGTGTAGAGATGACATATTTCTTCACTGTTGATTAAAATTTCTGCTGTCCAAGATTTTTTTCTACCTGTACTGGTGCCTCCTAGTGTAAAGCCAGTAGTTGATTTCGATCCAAAAAGTCCACTCCCAAAGCCCACTGAAGGAGCCGATGTAGTTGCTGTAGCAGTGGAAGAGCCCAGAGTTCCAAAATTAAGTCCTCCTGTTGAGCTATCACAAAATAAGACCATTAGCAATAATTATTTTGGGAAAAAAAAAAAAAATCCTCCCCCCCCACTTCAGTTTCTTTCCCACACCATCATTCATTTTCCCGAACCACACACAATGCAGCTGGACAAGACAGAGTCCAAGCTCTCTGCCACCAAAGAGAAAGAGGAAGCCTATCTCCCTCTTTCTTTCTACAACTCCATAACTCCCACTGCTTCCCTAATACCAACTCCAGCATTTGTTCAACTCCTTGCTGAGCCGATACATCTTGATAGACCAGTGCGAACTGAACTTTTCTCCATTAGTTCATCTCATTAGTTCTGCCTAATTATTCTCCCTGAACTACCGAAATGGGATAACAAATACTAGACGCAGCACAAAGATGACAACAAACATGTAAGAACATCTTTTCAAAGCAGGTTGCAAGTTCAGTTAGACACCTCTGACCAGAAACCTCAACCAATGTTACTTTATTTCATTCTAAAGTGATAAGCACAGACACAACCATTCACAGGAACAACACAACTTTGCCCTATCTTACCAACAAAATACATGTATTAATTCATTTCCTAACCAAAATGCCATCCTCCCCCACAGGTGCAAGCCATTGAGGACCCACACCTATTTCTTTTCTTACTTGTATACCCGTCAGCAAGTTACAAAAATAACCTTCCAGAGCTATTTTCACAGATGAAGGGGGGAAAGGAGAGAATCAGAGATCAGTCACCACCAGGAAAATTAAGCCTTTTTAATTTATTTGGTATCTACACATTTTAGAAGTTTCACAGCAAATACAGAACAAGCGTTACATTTAGCAGAGAACGCGTTAAGTTACTGTACAAAACATAGATATAATAATGATTATTGTATTCCCCTAATCAATGAAATCACAGGTACTAGCAGCCAAATAAGCCTACAATTTTAAAAGTTTTGCTCCTAAATTGACAAAAGATCAGGTGAATAACTTATTTGTACTAACTTCCTGCTCCCCTTTGTGAGCCTTTTTAGAAACCACATAAGTTTTCTCTAACTTAAACAACACTTTGCATAAGTACTACAGTAGCATTGAAACAAAATGCTATTTACACTTCAGGGTAACAGTTGTCAAGAAGTATTTTATGTTTCAGGTGTTCAGTATTCTCTCATTATTACCTTATCTCCTCTCTCTTTTTGTATGAAGGAAGCTACTAGGCCTAACAAGTTAAACACAAAGGAAAATCCTTTTTTTTTAAAAAAAAAAAAGCTACAATTATTTTTTACATAAAAAAGTTTTCAAAATATCTACAAAACTCATCATGGCAAGCCCAGCAAATGTTGGTTGCAAGTTCAAAATCTAGGTATGAGTTATTCTTAAAGAAGTAATTTAGGAAGCAGAGTGGCCAAGAAGTTTAGAAGGACGCAGACCCTCTAATTGTCTGACAACATGGTGTTACTCTCACTAGTCAAGAGCTTATGTTTCTCATCTTTTTCAAGAACAAAGATGATTCTTCTGTTAAAACTTTTCTTGTTTCAGCATTCCAGTATAAGAAAGCTAAGGCACAAAGTATGCAATTCAGAACTATAGGACAAAAAAACCAAAAACCCTCAATAAAATTAAGTGGCATTTTGTTTGTGTCTCAAGATAGAAAGGAGCCAAAATGTAGAAATAAAGCAACGGCAGCGTTCTCGCCAGTAGGAGAAAGCATGTGGCAGAAGGACTATCTACTCCCCACAGGTGGAAAGAAGGGGAGCTCAGGTCACTGAAGTGAGGTCTTAACTTTCATGTTAGAACATTTGTTTAACTAGAACAAAGCACTGCACCTGGCTAAAGCATACTATAGAGAATATCAATCAACAAAAAGAAAGTGCATAAGTACCTGAACAGCTATTGGTACAATGGAGGAATTAGGTAGGCTGGTATATCACATAGGCTTCAGACTCCAGAATATAACTTTTGACAGGACACATCAATGAATAGTACTTAAGCTTGAACTACACAATAAAGCCCCCAACAGCTGGCAATACTGTCTTAGACCCAGATCAAAAGAACAGCTTCTTATAGTGTCAAACACATCCTCAAGCAAACCGTTCCATAGGGATGCTCAACATTCTTTCACCAACCACGCAGCAGTAAAAAGGCCTGTTTCTCTGTGATACTCCTTGACCAACAGCTGTGAAGATTCACCCTGCTTGTAAGAATAAATACATGAATAAAAATGCAGAGTACCATACTGCTATTAATTAGCACCTGTTAAACTTCTACTTATTAAGAGATTAAAAAGCCAGCTAGAACAGGGAAAAAAACACTAAAAATATTTAAGTTCAATAGGCAGTTTTCAACAAGTGCAGATCAACAAGACAAAAGTTTCCCTTGTTTCAGGCAGTACATTTAGAATAATGTTTTTGAATAAGCAAATATTATTTTAACTTGCTCATTTTAATCCCACAAAACCTGCACTAAGCAGGCATGAAGCAAAACAAATTTAAGTTCTTAACTAACTCCCTATAAGCTTCATCATGGGGACAAAAAAAAAAAAAAAACAGCACGCACAGGTAACATAAGAATGTCAATCTGTCATGATCACAAAGTTAAGAGTATTAGAAGAGACTCAAAAAACTTCTTTCCTCTCATATGGGCTTCCAAAAAGCAATACTGACGTTTGATCAAGACACTCTTTTAGATCCAGATGTTCTGTTCCCTTCCCCTCACACTGCTAATTCTTAACAATTTTGACAGACAAGTATTTTCAAATGTAACTGTTTCAGGTCAAGCTCCCTTGAGTTGCTCACCCTGCCCATTTAGTTTACCTTACAGTGATCAATTTTGCCTGATCAGATTTGGCAAGAACTCTGATACAAAGCCCTAATCTTCAACTGAGGCATAATAGCAAGCAGCTCAGAAAAAAACAATCTCTGCCAGTACAGTTGTGTGCCAAGAAAAAAAAGGAAAAAAGACCCCAGCAACAAAGAGCTACCTATTATTCTGAGAAACGTAAATACTAACAATGTCTTTACTACAGAGCCAGCTCTATGTCAATGCACATCAAAGCACAGCAAACTTCTCCTTTTGCTCCAAGACAATATACACCAAATGCAAGATTACATGTCTCAGAAAGGATAAAGTTGCATCCAACTCCAAAAACAAAAAAACAAAACAAAAAAAAAAAGAAGGAATTTCGCATGTGAACATTAAATATTTGGGCTTTAACACCAACAATCTCCACGTCACACATGCAAGCTCAGGCTGACTGCTGAGACCTCGATATGCATCTGATTCACATTCTGCACTCAGACCGTTAGCCATAAGCGTGAAGGCAGACACCCTGCTCCGGCAGAGCCAAAATAGAGCAAAATTAGAAGAGCATCCCCCTTTGTTATTAACTGCTGAAAACACCAATCCCTACGCCTGCATGTCCGAACCCGGCCGTGCAGCGGCTGAGGCAGGAAGGGCACCCCCGCCCCGGGGCGCTGGGGCACACGCGGTGAAGCCGGTTCATCCTCGCGCCAGGGGCCCTTTCGGCCGAGAGCGCCGGAGCTCCGGGCCCC
>NW_010119888.1:0-5804 GCF_000699245.1 Pterocles gutturalis | reverse complement strand
AGTCTGGGACACTTGGACTGTTATCTCCACTCTGTGAGTGTGGTATTTCAGGACCCTGCTCTGGTCTGGGGTCGACTCCCCCTGTTCCGGGACCTCCGGAATCGCTGGCCCGGAGCGGGCTGGGCTTTTGGTCATCGGGTGGGGGGGCAGTATCACTGTGTATCACTCATTTGTATATAGTATTATTTTTAATATTATTGTAGTTTAGTTGTTAAATTGTCCTTATTTCAACCCACGAGTCCTCTTTTCCATTTACCCCCTTACCTCTCTCCCCTATCCTCAGATGGGGGGCGGGAACTGTGTGAGCGGGTGTGTGTGGTTTGGCCCCCAGCCAAGGACTAACGCATCACAGTGCTGTAGTTTTGTGAGACTGAAGATGATGTAGATTTTATTATACAGATTTCAAATAATCAGTCTAGTATGCAGATTGATTTATTTTACATGCCTTTTACAAAGAAAAATATCGTACAATAATAGTATTTCTTTATTATCTGGTTACATATCTTTGTATTAGCCTCAAATTTTTAAATGCTGGATAAAGATAAGAAAGCAAAAATAAGTCTGCTTTGCATCAGTTTTAGTCCTTCCAGTATTGATTACATTAACATCTCTAAATGTTGTAGAATAGGATTTTATCTCTCTTCCCATTAGGTTTAAATATGCATAATGGTTGACTACCTAGTCACTAGAACTCACTGACTCTTGAGAAACTAGCTTGATTTCATATGTTTCAAAATCACTTATTATTTCTATTTGTAAACACTAACAAAGCATTCATTCTAACTGACCTGAATATACAACTATTGAAAGCATCATTATCAGTAAATGTGTTTCTTGTAGCACAATTATACTTTGATTAAATCTATATGACTCTTTTCCCTCCCTAAAGACGCAATACAAATATTTCCCTGAGTAAACAGAAAAATCCAACTGGTGATCAAAGAATAAGCCTTCTCTTCAGTGACTCGAGTCTCATAAGTACCAAGAGCTACACAGACAGTCCAGAACAAACACTGATAGTGGTATGAATTAAAAAATTTTTGTTACTATTTTTAAGGAAGTTACGAGTAATATATTTTCTATTTCACCCTAAAGGCTGTCACAAGTTCTAGCAAAATGAATCACATTATTTTCTTGACAAATCATAAGCATGATAGCCCCTTGACACAAGAACCCCTTTGTTCTGTATTCCGCTTACTCTTCTCATACTGACTTATTTTTGACACTGTTGTTGCAGGAAGGCTTTTATTTAGTCCCAAATGTGCTCCATACTCGGAGTTTTAGCCCATACTCCCAGGTTCTCTCAGGAACAGTAATCTGAAGATCAAAACTGTCTGCTGCTAGTGAATGCTGTTATTCTCTTCTCAAAAAAAGCTATTTTTTTCAAGTGGTTCAGATTCTTTGTATTTATTATAAAGCATGCATCTGCACAGCACAGCTTGACTCATCATTTGTCCCCACTTGCTCACTCCCTCTTCCATTATTTTGCTGAATAAGGAAGACTCATAGGTGCACTCTGAGAGGCAACTGGTAGCAGCAAATGGATTCTATATTCCCCTTTTTCAAGTTTGACCAAGTTCAATCCTCCATTTATCACTACTGTTTCTCTTCTGTAGAGCGTTAAAAGAGCTGTTTAGTTCATCCTACTAGATTACTACTGACAATAAAGTTTCTGTCTTGACTTTTTGCAGTTAGGATGACCTAACCCAGTTTGGTTTTAGCTATGTCTATCCAGGTTTGTTTCTTTTCACAGTCGCATCATAGATCTGTTGAACTCCACATGCCAAGATTTCTCCTGCAATGTGCAACTGAGTGTTGAATCCCAGTTTCTCTTCATGCATTTCAGTTACATCTACCTTCCATTTTGTCAGCTTTGATAGCAGCTTTCACTCAATCTTACTGAACATTTAGTTGCTTTTTCCATCTTCCCACTGCTTCAATAAATGACCCAATATTTTGAGATCTTACACTGAAATGCCAGCAGCAAAAACCAACATTCCACTACACATAAATCAAGTACATTATAGCCAAACTTTATGTGCCACAGGGCATTACACTGCATGATCAAGGAACTGCAGAGGTAAGCAGTCACCTTAGGTAGTCTCTTTCTAGCTTGTTAGCCTCACCAGCTATGCATGTGCATTTACAATCTTAGAAACAGCCATTTCTATATTAAAGGACAAGTCAGATTGCACACCAGGAAACTCTTAAGTCTTTACAACTGTGAAGATGATTAGTAGAGCAGATAAGGTTTCTAAGTTTCATTAGTCAGGTGCTTTTAGAGGCGAGGAAGGTTGTAGAAGAACTGCCTTGTGAGTTAAAAAGAAAAGTAGAGCCCCACTACCTTGGAAAAACACGAAGAGTGGGGAAGCAAAGCCATAAAACAGGAACACAAGGTTGTTAAAAGCAGTAAAATATGTTGTCCAGTGTCTTCATTCTCTTAATTTAAATGAAACTGAAAGCAACAAACTGATCCAGAAGAGGAATGTATCTGAAAATACAACTACTGTTTCACTGTAAATATTTAACTATTGTGCAACACAATTAATATTTATAATAGTAATAAATCACGAAAACAGATCCTGTCCTATTAGGAAAGTTTTCAGAATGCTGAACTAGATTATATCCTACGTAAAACAACATTTTGTTGAAACTGCAATTTAACACGACCCGCCCCCACCCCCCTTTTTTTTTCCAGGTCAGATCAATTAAGTTCTCTTCATTCTTACATAATCTTCAGAACCTGATTGCTATTAATAGTGGGGGCAGGGGAACCCCATCTACAGGACATTTACAAAATATACATCCTTTATGGTGATGTTTGTTTCATAAAATGTATTGAAAGAGCCCCATTAAAAAGTCTGTTAGGAAACTACCAAGGCAAGATACTTACAGACTAGAAGAATCTATTTAGAATGAAGAAACTGTATGAGAAATTTATCACATAGAGATCATGTAGAGGAAACAGCAGCCTACAACGGAAGTCTGTTTCTCAAAGGTTCACATAAAGCAATCAACTTCCTGTTTTTTTATAAGAGCCCATTTTAATTAAGAAAAGAAGTTATGGTTTAGATAAGGTCAGATCATATTTACACAGAACTAGTAGGTAAAGAGGAGTATCTAATCTTAGTGGGTGAGGAAAGAAGACGTCTATAACTACTTTTTGCATATGAATAAGTTAAAATATTGTTCCAGCAGAATCAGACCAAATGCAAACAGAACCGAAGGCTCTGACAAATATATGTCTATATTCTGCATGGCATACCAGGATCCACCCAAGTACTGTCTAACAGCTGCCTAATTGGAAGTCACTTCTCCATTAACACACAATTTCCTTGTTTAATTTTTTTTTGTTTTTTTTTTTTTTTTTAAATGAATTGTCCTTGAAAAGAATTCTCTCTGAAACAAGCCATTCACTGAGAAACTAAGCAGCAGATTTTCTAAAGGACAAAAAATATTGCTTATGGAAATTTAAATGCTAATAATTTTCATCAACAGTGACTTTGAAGGTTTGCCAAATAAGGTTTGTTAAACATTTCTTTCCTTGCATTTAAATTATTTTTCTCAGCTCACAATGAAAAAAAGCTACAATAAAAGCACTGTTGTAATGAAGATTTTATTGCACTCAAATATAGTGTTACCTTTAGTCAGATATAAATGCTTATAACATTAGATTAGAAATCAAATCAAAAGCAACTAGTACATAAACATGTAACAAAACTAAAAAGGACATAAAACCCACAAAAAGGTTTGTAGTAGCTGTATAGTGTTTTATACCTCCTGTGCAATACAAATGCTAGCAAATTAATTCTTTCAAGATCCTTGCTGGTATAGGGACAAATACGCAAGTCGTTAAAGTGAGTATTTTCAATTAAATAAACAAAATTATTAGATTGAGCAGGGATACTTTAACTTGCATTTTAAATTCAAAACCTGTTTTTCCATTCCATTGCTATTTATGGTTTAGGACTTATGATACTGAGCAGACGTTTTCCCTTTCGGGATACATGAAAACAAAATCTATCTCCTCTAAGATTTTACTTGTTCACACTGTAAAAACATTCTCTACTAGAAATCAATAAAGGAACACTCTTGTTGCTTAAGAAACGCCAAGCCCTTGAAGGCTTTTCCTACCAGTGCTGCAAAATGGGACTGGACTACTTTTGTTAGCCTGAATATGCTGTCATATTTTTATCAACTATAAGCTGACTGCAAACTAATATTGCATTCTGGATAGAAATCAGCTATGGAAAATGAAAGAATCACTTGTTTGAAAGAAAAAGGTAAAGTGAACTACAAGAACTACTCCTTCAAGGCACTTCACTGAGGAGAAAGGAAAGCACTCAGCTGACAGGAAACAATAAATATTCTGTGTGTAGAAGTTAAGAACCAATCACCTAACAACAAGACATACTGCAACTCTACCATAAAGAAAAAAAAAACAAAAAAAAAACCAAAAAAAAACAAGTTAAAGTAAGTTAAATTAAAATGAAGCTAAAATTAATAATTAATAATAAAATAAAAATTATTAATTTGCTTGGGTGTTTACTCACAAGTGCTGTAACAAGCTCTTCAACAATAGCCTTTCACTGTCTGACAAAGCATTTCCTAACTGCAAATAGCAGCTAAAGTACCCTTTCTAGCAACAAAAGTTCTACAACTATTTGCAACATCTACCGACAGACTGCCTCTTTTCCCCAGTCCAACCAGAATACTGAGCTGATATTACTGTTGATTCTGATATACTCCGGGTACTGGTGAGGGGAGAATTCATCCTAAGAAATTGCCACAGAATAAGATCAAAGGGAAAAAGATGCCACAGTTCACAGCACCAAAAAAGAAAAAAACTACAAAACAAATGCTATTGTCAGATTATTCCAACCATTAGTATGTTAATACCCTCTTCAGGTTTTCCATTTCCATTGGTAGTCTTACAGGTTTATAATAATAAGCTTCTATAAGAAGCAGAGTTTGGAGCAATTTCCATGTAAATCTTCCTTCAGCCTCTGTGTAAATCCCCCTCCAAAGGAGGAAAGTATGAGGACACCGGGCTCCACCTAAGCCTTCAAGTGGCTGACCATAAATTTAATTGCTTATGCTGGGTAGGCTGTGGCATGTCAAATACAGCACTAAACTAATTCACATTGCTGATTTGACCTTCTTGATAGAATTTATGTTCTTTTCTGGTTTAAAATGTTTGAGACTTGGTTTGTATCATAGCAGTTTAGGCCTTGATCGTTTTTCTTACAGAGTATACAGGGGAGAAAGAAAAAAGAAAAAGCAGAAAAATACAGAGAACTATATTGACCTTTTCAAGACAAGTGCCAACAGAGATAGCACTCCTACAGAACTGCTTTATTTCTGAATAATCAAGTCTGGCAGGAGCTCTGGTGTGATGGGATCAGACACTGCCATCTCAAATAAGATTAAGATGAAAATCTGTCCCAGTTGATAAAAAAAAAAAAAGATCATGCAAACTTTCTCTCTCGAGTTTAACTAAATCAGTTTCCTTTAATAGCTAGAAAAAAAAGAAGAGTAAATTTCTAAGTGTTTCACTATTTTTCTCCTCTCTATACATGATAAGACCAACATTTGCATATAAAAACATTATTTCAGCATGTTAATTCTTAACCATAGTAGCTTGCAGCTACTCCAAGCAAACAGGCACACATATCCATGATTAAGAATCTAATAAATGCCCTACTGAGTCTGACCACTGATCCTCCTAGCTCTCTCTAGATCCATGCTCTCTCTGAGAGCTGCGGTAAGAGATGTTGCCGTGGATGTCATCTACTTGGACTTTA
>NW_010119887.1:0-35341 GCF_000699245.1 Pterocles gutturalis | reverse complement strand
TCCTCCTTTAATAAAAAATTTATTTATTCAGGCAGTGGTTATAGTAGGCTGAGGTAAATCATGAGGAGTCAGGAGGTCTCATTGTACTGGCCAGTGAAGAGACTAATAGGTAAGAGCTTAGACCAGGGAGGGAAGCACCCCATCTGTGTTTAACAAAGAAAGTGGGGTGGTGGTTATCCCTGTATATGCAGGAACACAGAGAGGCACAAGACCTTCTGCCCATTTTGAGCCTGAATTCAGTTTTTGACTATCCAGTAATATTTCCTTTCCTCTCACCTCAACAGAGTGCATGTCAGCTACAGACTAGATAAAGATTCAGATCTGTCTTCCACCCTCGACTCTGCCATCAACTCTGTGCATCCCCCTTAATTCATTATCATCTCATTTTTTTCCCCTGTAACACAAGAACAATAAATAGTCATTTATAGCAAGCATTCAGATACATACATTGGAGACAATATTGTCTATGTGCAAAACATTATTTGCTACCTCTTTTCTTAACTATGTATTTACTTAAACCAGTGAGACTGTCATAAGAGCTTCTCAAGAAAGCAGTTTAGCACATTGATTTCCACTTGTATGGATTTGGGGGTTTTGCTTTTGTTTTAGGTTTTGTTTTGTTTAGGTTCATGTCTTCCAGCCTTGTGGCAAACTTTATGAAGACATAAAATTCTTTATTCTTCATAAAATTTGCCACAAGGCTTTAAGACATTCTGTTACACAAACTTCTATTCTTAAATGTTAGAAAACATAAATGCTCCAATTGTCAAAACAGCTTTTCAGAATATATTATGTATGTAAAAAGTTGAAAACCTGATGATATATTTTTGGGCAGTACCTCTTTTGAAAGTACAAAAGGATTTGTTGTGTGCACAGGTCATCAGCTCTCTGCTAAGAGGCATATTGTCTTATGAGCACACTTTAAGAAAAGTTAAAGGAACAAATGTACTGTAGGTTGAATGGCAGTTCAAAGGCTTCAAAGTCTCTCTGGAGTCTTTTCCTCTAAAAAAATGATATTAAATATGACTCATCAATCAGTGGTTTATGTAACCTGATAGCATTTCACTTTCACTATCCATCAAGTCCCCAGGTTTTTTGGCGTGTGATAATATGCTTTGTGTGCAGAGATATCATCAGGCTACACAATGATTGCTAGAAAACACTTAAAGGTGATACTCCTGACCTTTCTAGGTACACTTTACATAGGGACCTCTTCTAAAACAGCTCAGTCGTAAAAGGTGTGAAACATCCAAGTGGAAGCTCCAGGAACATGGGCAAACTTTTGGGAATCAGGCACATAGCTATGCATCTACCTGTGAGCATGGCTTTCTGGCTACAAACACCTCATTTTTAAAACATGGGAAATTTTCATAGGATCCCTCAAAACAGGCATTCTTGCTCAGAAAGGTTTAAGTTACATGAAAAACAACTGACTTCAAATAACAGTATACATTCAAGACTTTCTAATAAAAAAATACCTTACCTCTGTGGTGACAATTTTTATCGTTCTTTTAACAGTTGCTTATTCAACTGCTACAGACTATTATGAGTATTATAACAGGCAACAGGATGATACCTAGAGCAGTGGGCTGTAATGATCTGTAACACCATGGAGAAGATTATGACTGTTTATTACAACTGCTTATAAAATAATTTAAGAATGTGTTAACTCTTCATTGGCATGAAATTATATTAAATGTTATGTTGATGTGAAATTATATATGACATGGCCAACATCCCTCATTTTTTAACACAGCACCAATAAGTATGAACAGTATGGCAACGTGATAGTTCTCTAAAATGAAACTAGCCATTTACACCCCATGGGAATGCATGAGGAAGGGGTTCAGGGCCTCTGTGAAGAGTAACAAAATCAAGCCTACAGTCACTAGAATCATAGTCACTAGCCAGATGTCTACCCCTCCAGCTGGCAATGAGTAGGAATCCTGTAAATTAAGAAAAAAAAAAAAATCCACAGATCACCAATCTAGACAATAGTTTATGAAATAGAAAAGACTCTGAGCCCAAAAGCAGAGCTTAAGATACCCATTCTAAATAAACACTTAGTACATACTCAACACCCATGGATTTTAAAGACACTTCTCCTGATTTATGTGCTTCTCTGCTGCTCTGCACAAGGTTCTTTTCTGAATCAAACACTACAATAAGATGACTTTTCAGCTTTGTCCCATTGAAACCATAGCATTCATTGGCACAATATGTGTTAATATGAAGTTTTAATAAGTTAATGACTGAAAGTTTTCAGAGGCTCAGGGTTTTTTGCCTTGCAGTAATACAGCTCCTTCAATTTTCCACTGGGTATTTGGTTCAATAACAGTTTATTGCAGAAAACATCACCTTTCGAATCAGCCATGTTGTTGTGGTTTTAAAGCCAAGCTAAGGCCACCTGGCAATAAAGCACCACACAGCCTCTCACTCTCTCTTCCCCTCTGGTAGGATGGGAAGAAGAATTGGAAGAACAACAGGTAAAAACCTTGTGGGTTGAGGCAAAGACAGGGAGGGTTCACTCACCACTTATGGTCACGGGTCAGAAACAGACTTGACTTGGGAAAAACAGAAAAACAATTTAATTTCTTAACAATCAAAAACAGAGCAAGATAATGAGGAAAAGAACTACATCTTAAAAAGGCACCTCTCCCCCACCTCTCCCTTCTTCACGGGCTCAAAGGCTTTGCTCCTGATTTCTCTACCTTCTATCCCCCAGCAGTGCAGGGGGCAGGGAATGGGGGTTGCGGTCAGTCCATCAAGTGTTTTCTCTGTCACTCCTTCCTCCTCAGGGGAGGGCTCCTCACAGTCTTCCCTGCTCCAGCGTGGGGTCCCTCTCACGTCCTTCACAAACTGCTGCAACATGAGTCCTTCCCACGGGCCACAGTTCTCCACTAACTGCTCTGGCGTGGGGCTCTTCCATGGAGTCCCAGCCTCCTCCTCCTCCAGCATGGGGTCCTCCATGGGCTGCAGGGGAATCTCTGCTCTGGTACCTCCTCCCTCTCCTTTCTCTTCACTGACCTTCGTGTTGGCATAATTGTCTCTCTCACACCCCGCTCCTCTCTCAGCTGCGGGTTCTTTCTCTTTCGCTGGCTCCTGAGCCACTCCCAGCTCTCAGGCGGGGGTGTGCTGGGTCGGCTGGGCCACGGCCAAGGCTGGGCAGGCAGCAGGCAGCAGCTGGACAGACCGGTTGAGTTGCCCTACCTGGGGCTGCACTTCTGCTCCATGCACTGTGCCCCCTCTTCAATATGTCATTCGCAGAGGCACTGGTGGACTCGGCCTTGGCCAGGGGCAGGACTGGCTTGGAGCTGGGGAAACTCCCAGCAGCTTCTCACAGGGGCCATCTCTGTTGTCATGTCCTCCCCATCCTCCACTACCAAAACCTTGGAGCCAGGGGAACTTCCAGTAGTTACTTACAGGAGCCATCTCTGTAGCTACCAAAATAAAAAAAAAAAAAAAACCACACAAAACCAGAACACGTCACTTGTAGCTCCTAGAGTATTTGTGAGAGCTCACATTTAGATACTGACTTTCCCATACCATTCCCATACCGTTTGCTGTTATGAGGGATGATCTCAGACAGAAGCAGAGTGGTTGCTAAATGGATGGAAACAGCAATATTTGTGTAAAGACATTAGCATAACAGAGCAAAAATCCACTAAATTTTTCCAGATATATATGCTGAACTCCTATGCATTTTCAATGACTTCTTACAGCAGAGAGACAACTTCATGTACTGATTCACATCACCTGTGTTTATCAAAATCTTTCCTCATCTCCAAGCAGAATGAAAAGGTCAAGCCTTGCACTCACACATAAAGTAATCCAAGCATATGGTAAATGCAGCCCTCTTGCAGTTGTCTCTGAAGAAGTGCTATCTTATTCTGCAGCCACATGTGCCGACATACCATAAATAAACTAATCTATGTTTCATGGTATTGTCAACGTAAATCCTCCTACGTAAGCTGGTACACTGCATTTGCCCTTAGTGAAAAATTATTATTAACATGACTGATTCTCAGTTCAGCACAACTCTCCTTTTTAAACAGCAGAGAAAATGCCACTATTAATAGCAGAGCTGTCAAGACAGCATCATCTGAAAGACTCACAGTGTTTCAAGACAAAGACAGATTGTCATTCTCTTGCTGCAGTTTGCAGAGGGAAAGAAAAATTCTGATTATTGAAAGTTGAAGAGAAAACTTAGTTAAAACTTAAGCACTGGATCGGGTAGGAAGGGCTGACATGATTCAATGCAGATTTATTTTGGAAACCAGCAGTTTCTCTTATCAGTGAATGGTTCCATTTGCTCTGTACCTGCTAGAAATTCACCTCCAGTGAAATAAGTCTGGGGAGAATGGAGGGTGGTTCCTGGTCTCACTGTGTCTATGCAGATGTCTATGCTTTTTATAAGATGCTGGGGTGGGGAAGAAGGGGTGGAGAGTTCTCACAGTTACACTTAGTAAACCAGAAACAGCACTTCTACACATACCTAATTCCTTAATCTCTCTTTTTCCTTACAGGAGCATTCAGGGAGACCTCATTCTGCACATTCAGTAGCAATATGGTCACTCTGGACTATTCTGTAAGGAGAGACCCATGCAGTGAGCCAGGATGTGAATTTACAATACATTGTCTCTGCAAGGAGGTACTTCAAATAAGCACCATAGCCCTCCTTTTAGAAAAATTAATTGTTCTGCTTTGAAGTACGCCAGTCCACATGTTATAGGACTCCATATACTATTGTAGTAGTGGTATGTATACATTACAGTAATATATTTGAAAGCTGAATACCTCTTTATATATTAATTCTTATAGACAGTGACTTTAGAGAATTATCATTGCAGGAAGCAATGGGTGGCTTACATTACCAGAAAGGAAGAATAGCAGAGCTCTTGTGAGTGAGACTGATAACCAAAGGAGAGTTCTGGTTTTGCTTATACTTCTGGAAGCAGGTTGAAGAAGAGACAGGGGAAAATAATATCAAGAATTTAAACCTTCTGTTGTATTCAAAGGTAAATTGTTGGACACAAGCCAGTAGAAGCCATGCAACTAGAACGCTATAGACTGTAAGTAGGAATGGCACTAGGAACTCATCAATCACTGTGCTGTCAATTCTTACTTTTCTGATCTAAACATGCAATTTATTCCTCTTGCTTGGGAGATTCTTAGCTATAGGAACTGATTCAGCACAAACTCTGCTGAGCACATTCTCAGAGGAATCATTAGCAATAACCCTTTGAGGATACATCATTGTTCTGTCAATTATGTGACCTGAGTAGCATAATGCATCATAAAAGCTGGATTTAAGATCTTGTTAACTATCCAATGACTTCTTTCCATTTGCTAGTCAATTCCATGGATGGCCACCCTTCATTTCTGAATCACCTGTTTTTTCCACTGGGGGAGAAATAATTAACTTTCCTCCTGTTACCTCTCCTGCTGCTTCTTCCACATTTCTTCTACAGGTTTAACATCAGTTTGGGTATCAACAAGAAGAGCTCTTTGAATTTTTATCAGTGCTGAAATGGCCCACACCAAATAGGAGTAACAAAGAAAGTTGTGCTATCAAAAGCATATTTGATAAAACAATATTTGAACAAAGCAGATACACATAGCTTAAGTGCTACCAGTAGCAAATTACAAACATTGTAGTATTCATCAACATAACACCAAGCAAGAAATACTAGGAAGAGAGTATTATAGCCAAATTTTTCCGATTTTGGCATCCAAATGTAAAAATTTAGGTAACAGTTCAGGTTCCTAACCATAGGTGTCTAGTGTAATTTTAGACACCCTGTGATGTTCTACCTAATCTGTAGTTGCTACAACAGTGTCCTACTAGCCAGGTTCATGAATGTCAGTCCTGGATATCCTACGACATCTAAAATGATAGCAGAAAACTATGTTTAGGCACCTGATTTACTCCTCTAATTTCAGATTTGGCCATTTGAACACAAGGCACTTAAACCTTTTCAGAGGTACTGACACTATAAATGAAACCTTTTTTTTACATTCTACTTTTGTTTTGAAGCTTGATTCAGACTTATTTAAAAGGAATCAAAGGCTAATAAAATTGTTATAAAAATGAAACAATTTTGTCAGATCTCGTGAAACATTGTGCTCAACTCATATAACAGCTACAAGCAGTGACACATGCATCATTCTGTTTCATTACCGGCAATATTTACACTGATGGATATTAATGCTGCCATTTAATGATTTCTGGTTTATTAAAAAAAAAATGAAATAAGCTCATTTCAGGTTAATGCCTAAAGCTTTTCCTTTTCTGTTTTGATACAGCAGGAAAACTAAACCATGAGTTATTCACAGTCTTATAGATCCTGGCAACTGAGCAACAATGTAATTTACTGGAGACATTTACCTTACACAGCAGAACAGCATCTGGTAAAGTGCATGCAACAGGTAACATGGCTTTTTGTCACTCTCACAAATGGGAAGGAGACATCCATTACCAAAAGTCTTAATGTGTGCTATTAATATTATTAAGTAAATATGGAACTCAGAAACTGAAAAGCAGCCATTAAAAGTGAGAAACAGCTGTCCTGCAGGTGTCAAGAATAGCCTAAGAAAAATGTAAAGATGAGAAAGAGAGGGAGACAACCTTAAATATTAGGAACTGAGCACATAAAAGAGTTAAAGCACCCCTGATGGAATTCACTTCACATACATTTATACTTAAAGCATTTGTTGACTTCATTCAGGACTTCATTGAAGCAGTTACGAATTAATTCATGTTCTGTGGGCATATGGAAGATACACACGATAACTTCTTATCACAGAAAACTTTGCCTGAGCTTTTGTGTCAGCATCTTAATCTCCATAAATGATTGAAAGACCTGTTTTCCAAAGGCATTGGGGCACCTAAGGGTGACTAACGAGACAGGAAAAAAAGAAAAAAAAAAAAAAGTAATTTGCCTAATTCACACTGCAATCAGGAGAAAATTGTTCTAATCTGTAACTTTGTAAATCTGCAGTCAGGTAATTTATTAACACTGGATTTAGTCTATTAAAAGCTGCATATTTTTTGCTGAACCATAATCTGTGCACGTTACAGAAAAAAACTTGCACGGAGAGCCTTTATTCTGGCATTTCCTAGCTTTTTAATGCTAGTCTTTACCTTCTTAAGAATATTAATTGACACAATTTTCATGCATGGCATAAAGAATCTATCAGTGTTAGTAAAACATAAGATTTTACGTTAGTAATGACTGAATTTTCATTCATATTTATACATTACTGAGAAATGCACATTATTTCTACCTTGTTACCCTGAAAGATCACCCTATCTGCCAATTTAAATGATTTTCACTCTTTTCTCATTCCTCATACGTCTTTTACCCCATCAAACATTTTTGCTGTTTTGACCATTATATACTTCCACAACAAACCTCCACTTCAACTATTCTATGTTTTCTAAGATCTCTGTTTTCTTATATTTCAGTTACTGGTGATCTGGTGTTTCATTTACTCTGGCTTTCTTTATAACTTTTGTTACCTTATTTAGCCCTTGAGAATACCCACCGGGAATATTACCTCAGCATCTTTTCAGAACTGTAAAATTGAGGCTACAGTTCTGATGTGCAATATGCTATTACAGTATCTTCACGAGGGCATCCTGCATATACCAGGTTAATATTTACTGATGTGCTAATATAATAATGACCTCTCTGCCTCTGCTCCTCTCTGGGGTATTTGCTATCTATAGGGATGGGAATTAATGACAGTCTCTCTGTGCTGCCTGATGTCAGAGCTGAGAAAGGTGTGAAGGGTATATAAGAGCTGTGTTACTTGTCAGCAAGGAAGGGGGGAAAGGGATACTCCAGAGCTAGATGCAAGCGTGGAATTGTTGCATGTACCTTTCTTGCTAACACAGGAGTGCTTCTTCAGTTAGCTCCCTCACCACTAAAAGGTAAACAATTTCCCTTTTTTTCTTACTTAAGATGCCGTGCAAGAGACATGTTTTCAGGAAAGTACAATATTTCTCACTATTAATCACAGCATTTTTCAGGAAAAGGCTAAAATAACTTCAAGGTAAATTATACCTGGGACCAGAATTTGAGATTGAGACATGTCAGGAAATGCAAACCAGAGATATGGGAAGGGATTGAAACTGCTAGATGGAAGATGAACATTTACTGTTCAGAGCTATCTGTCTGAAACTGTGTTGTGTCACTAAACTTAGGGGGATTATTTTTTTTACTCTAGCCTGGGAAAAAGACTAGCTGCTGTTTATTTAGGACAGAATGGGCATCAGTAATAGGATATACTGAAGAATATTTGGGTTTGCTTTCAGTTTGGAATCATTATTCTTTTCAGAAAGTTTGGAAGCCAAAATGTGCAGCCTGAAGCTGTCAGTTTTCTTCATTGCACTTTCTGTCACTCTGAGCTGTTTGGAAGCTACACCTATTGAGAAGTGAGTAATAAACAGTCATATTTATTTATTTTTAGGGGAAAACATGTTCAGTTTATTGCATGAATTGCTTTTGCTTTCATGTCTCAGATCATATGAGCAAAAATAGAGCTATTCAATTTCAAAAGGTATTTTATTGTTTAAAGATTACTCTCTGTGGCTGATGATCCATCTGATGCTACTTCCAGAAGACAAGGATGGATGTTGCCAGTAATGTCACGGAATACACTCTCAGAACTTAGTGAGGAAATGCCAGAACAACCAGCAGCAAAGATAAAAAGGTATTGATTTTCCTTGTTTTTTCTAGGCATATCAGTCAGGTTTAAATTATAAAGCAAATTTTGTGCCAGTGATATTCTATTACTTGAGACACTTTGTGTCTGCTGTTTTTTCCCTTCTTGCAAACAGAGCCATTCTGTAAGGATAAAGATCAAAGAATTCAGAGTAGAAAGTGAAATCCAGAGACAAAAGTTGCAGATAATTTAACCACTTTACAATTATAATGCTTTCATAAGTGAGAAAGGCTACAAATACTACATTACTTGGAGAAGAAAGGTGTATTTTGAAAGGGCTTTCATATTTAAATTTGTCACATTTCCAAGTCTGAAGGGAAAAAAAAGAAAATGTACCCTTCTTAATAACACTAATGCTTTAATAGAATGGAATTATTTTATAACATAACTATTTTCTTTGAGTAAGTAATATTCATTACAGAGTTAAATATCAATTTAATCGTGGGAAGCAGGAAAAGAAGCAATTGGCTCTGACAGAATTTAACTAGTCTGAAAGGCATTCATGTTTATAAATCCATAAATCTAATTTCAGGTACATAAATAAAATAACATTTAAAAAATTATTTGCAATTTGTACTAAAAGGTAAGCAGCACTGAAATATTCTAACTGTTCATCAGGCTTTTGAGTTAATTTCTTTCAATTACAATTCTGTTTTGGATATATACACGTGTCTGTATAGTGGCTTGTTCCTTTCTCTCAAAATTTATAAAAAAAGTCCTTATTATACAACAATTTGGTTATCTTACGAAATATTTTGATAATGGAGACTAAGTTCCCACATTTTTACAGATATTACTTTAAAAAAAAATAAAATAAAAATTGTAATACTCAAACACAAGGCATCACCTTTATATGTGTGGTATGCCTTACCTACTTTTCTGGGGCTTTGGTTTACAATCTCTTACTGGGTGAACTGTTGCATTGAAGCATTTACTCAATTAAAGGCTACAGATCAGCTAGAATCCTAGTACCTTCCTGTAAGGACTGGAGTTTTAAACTTTGAGTGTCAGGGCCTGATTTTGTACCTTTAACCAAAAAGAGAATTCTGTCTCCACAAACAAATCTGGATTTCCATGAGAACCACTTGCTGTTCGAACCTGATATGTTAAGGGCTTGCTATTACTCTTTTTAAATCAATAGAAATACCCATGGAAACCTAAGAGAAGCTTTATCAAGACCTATCTGACCATTTCCTTTAAATGAAATTAAATATTTGAAATATTAATTTCTTATAAATTGCTGCCTATTTGCTGATCAAGAACCAATATAATACTGACATTTCTCTCACAATTGCTTCTTAGATTAATACAAATGATTCTAAAAGAATAGATTGTATTTTAGACAACTCATTTAGTCAATCAACAGGAAAATGTACTCATTGGTAGTTGCTCAGAGTCTGAAACTGGGAAATTGTCACTCTTCACGGTAATTTTTTGCTGCAAACTGTTGTCTACCTCATGCTACATCAACATGAAGAAACCCAAGAAAATTAACAATAACTCAATAAACAATCTCAGCAAGCAAGTATTCCTGTCTGAAAGAACAACACAATGGTCTAAGAAACAAGTTTGAAAACCCAAGCTCTCTCAAGCTAACAATTGCATTGTGATTAAAAGAAAGAAATAAACCTCATCATATGTAAGTTGTACCTGGACCATAAAGTGTTCTTCTTAGATATGGATTTTCCCATGGACACTCTTTAAAAGTCTCATCCAGAAAATTATTATCTCCTACCACAACAGCACTTTCCAGTTGCTGGTGTTTCAACAATGATGTGGCTGCTTTTCAGCAGTGAAGAAATCTCTGCTTAGACAGAGCAAAATCTTAAGTAATACTGAGGTCAGCAGAAGTTGGCAATGCCTGCCACCTCTCACAATACATGACGCAGTTGGGAGAAGGAGTCTCGGGGTTCAACCCACTTGATGCGGACTAGAAGATTACTGTTCACTTCAGTGAGAGCAGGATATGACTCTGTGGGAACAAGGGAACTAAATAAACGTTAGTGATTGTCATTATGTTAGTAATCCTCACGATATCAGCAAGAGCTCTAAATAGATTTAGAAGTTCAGCTTAAAGCTAACCATTTAGTCATTGTTTTCACTTACTGTCTCAAGTATACTATCATTACAGGTTTTCTAGATGTCATAAACTGCTATGCAGAATATCAATAAAAATGACATATGACTGTTAAAGTCTTTGCATTTAAATAACTCCCATCATTAAAACTGATAATAGCATACAGCGCAAGATTTTTTTCAGGCACAAAGTAGGTGGTAGGAAGATTGTAATGTTCCTGTATTTGTGCACATATTAAAAGAACTCCCACATTAGCACAATTCAAACGCCTATTGAAAGTGGCACGCTTGATTGCTCACCATGTGACTTAAACTTGGCCCTTTTTGTTTTACTCTAGTAGTCACCAGCTGGAGAAACGGAAATGCAACACTGCTACCTGTGTGACACAACGCTTGGCTGACTTTTTAGTTCGTTCCAGCAACAACATCGGAGCAATTTATTCACCTACAAATGTAGGGTCCTATACATACGGAAAGAGGGACACAGTTGGGCTTTTAAGCAGAGAACCCCAAAACAATGCACAGCTTTAGAGTGTTAAAATGACTACTGATACCATTTTCATTAAGAGCTCAGTTTTTAATGTATCAATAACCTCTTTGTCATTTATTACTTGTACAGTCTTAACAGTGCCTTGTTTTCCATTTGTGTGTGTCTGTGGGTATGCGATTTATGTTCATCATTTCACTATGCATGTACAATGACATGCGTAGGCTATTGTTTCAACTCCATAAACAACTCCAGAAATCTGCTTGTCAAATTTGTTTGTAAAAAAGTAAATATATATATCACAATAATAAATGGAAAAATAATTGCAACAGGGTTTATTTTTATTATTATTATTATTAAAAGGATGAAAAATACAACCATGACGTGTATGTCTTTATAGTCACAGTCTGGTAAAAGAAATAAATAATCTTAAGACCAACAAAAATCAGAATGCTAACAAACAGAACTTAGGTCCTAATGAAAGTAAAACAGAAGAATATTCTGGTTTTGAAACACCTACAGTGTCTTGTTTTGCACAATTGAAGGAACAACTAGATGAGACAAGATGGCTGCATTGTGCATATGATTATAGCAGTTAACTGACTGGTCTCTTTCCACCTTAATGTGCATTAAGCAAATAGAAATGGTCTTGCAGCACAGATTTCCATACGTATCGAGGATGGGATTTTAAGAATTTACAGTTCTTACTTTAAGATAGTATCAGCAAAATGTAAGCATAATGAGCATAAGTTCTTATTAATAAAATAAAACTCAGTTAACAAGCTAGCAGAAACACCTGTCCTTGGGTATTCCTTTCCTTGAAATAAAGTAACAAAGAGAAGGAAAAAAAAAAAAAAAAAAAACCAAAACAATGATCAGGTCAAGCACCAAAATGTATCACAGACACAGAGTAAATTTGCCCACTGGCATACTTACATTGCTACCAAAATCCAAGAAAACTAATTTAGAGATCGGTGGACTTTAATGGAAATTTGACAGTGTTATTTTCTCCCACCTCAGCTCAGTATCAGTGGAGGTTTAATAAACATGCTTGTTCCCTTAAATTGTTAAGCAAACTTTCATAGACATGACATCCTATATCACAGCAATGGTTGTTTTGTCTATCATTTTCTCAGTGAAGAGTTCACTATCATCTGAAAAACATTATTGTCCAATTATGAAAAACATTCAGCAGAAGCTTAGTGCTGGAGAAGCAACTGAAATCTTAATAATTGCCTTTGATTGATTTGTTTCTGTTATAAAGTATGCCTCAAAACATAAACATTTCTGCTAAGTTTAATGTTAAACAGCATATTCCCTCCGTTTCACAAATAATACATGGGAATAAAAACTATTGCACAGAATTTCTGCTGTAAAAGTGTTACTGATTACTCTGTTGAGAAAAGTTTCAACCTCCAGTAATGTTCTAGTGGATATTTATTCTGAATTTTATTGAGAAAACCATTCAGATGGTATTAAAGATGTCTAATATTTCTGCCAGCTTGAAATGCTTTCCATTCAAGTTATTTTTGAGATATATTATACACCCATTGTGGGCTTCATTTGTTCTTCAGCTAGAATATTTACTTTTCAGAAAAGAAATGAGAAAGTGACAGGATAGCTCTGAAGTGTAACTGTGATGTTGTTTGTACAGAGGAGTAACCAAGCGGAGTCTTCACTGTGGGTGGATGCTGATTTCTAGGCTGATCCCAACCTGCAACATGCACAATGCTTTATGCATCAGCTTTTGCCATTTATGCTACCGTTTGACAAATCAGAATAAAGCACAGGCTGTCTGCTCGGGTTCAGTGGAACTGTATACATTATTTTCTGCTTTAGGTACTCCTGAACCTGATGGATTTGGTGCTAACATCGATTTAACGTTTGCCCTATTTGTGAAATACTGAAAAATGTTACTTATCTCCCAAATCAGTGAAACAACAGAGAGGGATAAGAGATGTATCAATAGCTCAGAGGGGGACCATCTCACCTATCTTTCACTGCTTTTTGCCGAACCACTTGTCAGTGTTCTCCTGCTATTTGGTGGAGAAAGACAGCTACTTCCAATTCATCCCAGTTTAGATCTCTATTTTAGGTTGGGATGAATCACACTCCTGAGTGCCTCTATTTCTTCATCGATGATAGAGAGTGTCTAGACAATTAGCTGAAAATGGGCACTTAACTTTAAGATAACTAGAGTTAGGTGACACACAAATCCCATCTGCAGTTGGCATGAACTGTTCAACCTAAAGAAAAAAAGTTTGGCAAAAAAAAACCCCAAAACCTCATGCTCGAGATCATCAGATTGATTAACTCTCATGTTCTGAACTAGATTAGTTAATTCATCAGTCAGAGCATCCTGAGAAGCTGCCTACACTGGGATATGTTTCCCCATAGATACCCTTGGGAACACAACTCTGGTACCCTTCCTCCTGCTGTTATTACCACCAACTGCACCTAGACATCTTAGAGAAGAAGGATCTAGTCATAGTATGCCTGGATATAAGCATAATCCTGAGAGAATGAGCCAGGAAAAGGGTGAATTAAAAAAAAAAAAAAAAAAAAAAAAGGCATTTAAACATTAATTCATCAGAACCCAAACCAGCATAATTGTAGGTATTTCAAAATATGAAGACTGATAGGTGAAGTCTAGTTAAAGAACAAAATTAAGTGTCTCTACATACTTTTAAAAATCTCAGTATGTATTTACCTGCATCTTTAGGAATGTAAATATTTTTTAATAATCAAGTCTTACATAGCTTTGGTTGTTTTTCAGTTCATCTAGATGCCCTACAACTTTCAGAGAATATACAAGAAAACAAAAAATACAAAAGAGGAAAATTAAGAATGTAGACAATATGATAAACACAGCTATATTCCCTTTAAAAAAAATACTAAATCTCTGCTTTTTAGTGTCTTCTATTGTCTTTAAAAACAACAGAATAGGGACATAATATTGAAATTCACTAAATGAGAAGGGGAAGAGTAAAGTCATCAAACAAGCAAAAGGAACATAAAAAAAGATGATAAGAACATGAAGAATGGTTTAAATGGAGTAGTGGGCCCTAGGGTCTAATATTTCTCAGGAACCATGACAGCTTCATAAAAGACAGAATTTATTTTCTTTCCTGATGAATAGAGTTGAGGTAAGAAATTGATTTTACTTTTAAAAGCTTGGGCTAGAACTAAGAAAGTACACAATAATAATGCAACATAAAATGCACTTTTAATGAATTTTGAATTAATAGCTTCTATTTCTATTAAGGAAATATAAACATTTTTTTCAAATAAATATTCTTGGTGAGAGCTTTAAACACTAAGTTGGCAAAGCTTCCATTCACTTTCAACAGGATAACGTTATTAGCAAGTCTGGATTTTACTGAATGGCTTTCTAAAACTATTTGAAAGTTAATACATTGATACTATGAATAAAATCTATTTCCTGTAATGCCCTCTTGAATATCTTCAGTAGCTGCCACCTTCACTTTCTAGAATTGTGCTGGGTTTGAGTCAATAGCTCACTTATAAATATAGTTTGACAGTTATGGTAAATTCTTTTTGTTCAGTTACAAGGTTAAGTAATTTTGTTGTCTAGCTTCATTATCATGTAGAAAAGGGACAGGTCTACATTGCTTTTGCAATGCAACTAGTAAAAAGCTGTGGTTAAGTATGACACATCTCCTGGCTGTATACAGAGTGTAAAAATAATGGTTGAAGTAACATGAAGTAGAATCTTTCTATGGGATGTGACAACTTCTGTTTCAGTCATCTTACTGTTATCTCTATTTTTCCACACTCAGAAAAAATCCTACACTGAAAAAATGAAATATTTTTGTGGAGCTGTGTAAGGTTCAACAACCAGACTCAAATTCAGATCTGAAACCCCCCATTTAAAATAAATCTCAATTTATAAACAAAACCCCCAAAATCTGGATTCTCTACTGATCAGTTTTTCTGAAAACGTCAAACAATTTGGTTTCCAGATTCAATTGCTATGAAAACAATATATCCTTAGTTAGATCCAGCTAATAAGTGCTTCTCTAACTAAAACCTATCTTCATATTAAAATGTTAAAAAAGAAATCTCAAGATAGGAATAATATATGCCATCAAAAGTTGAAAATCATGACATCATGACATCAGAAGCTCACTAAAGAGTAAGACAATGATGACAAGACAATAGTTAAAACTGCTGTTCCTTATGCAGCAAATTTTCTCCTTGAATGGTAAAACATCCGAACAAAGAGAACACATTCATGTGCATTTTAATCCTAACAACAGGGCTGATTTGAGTAACAGCCATGCCATAAAGTCACTATTTCCTAGAAATGCCTTTATAAATACAAAATAAGTTTAATTAGTCAAATTAAGAATCTTAGACCTGCCCCTACTTTAATAACATTTGTCCTCTACCTTAAAAGACTCTTTTTGATCCAGCACTAGAGACAGTGAAATTGTTTCTTGTAGTCTGTTTTACAATATCCTTAATATAAATTATTACTGCGCAGGTAGCCTGAGATCTGCTGCAGAAGTGGTGACACCGAGGGTGATAGAAACTGATTGAATTTAATTTCTTTGATCCCAAGTTGTGATTAGTGCATCATCTATGTGGTGGGTTAGCTTTTTTGTCTTGTTTTTCAAAATGAATTTAAATACTGGGATGTGTTAAAATAATTGGAATACTATTAAATAGATCATTGCATGTGTGAATTTAAATAATTGGAATAATTTTGCCATGAGATGCTACTCAATATGATTAAAATATGATTAAAACCAGGAGTTGCTTATTATTTACACTGTCAAAAGAGCCAGATCACTTTATTCAAACAGAATCAATCCTTATTCAATAAGCAGTCCCTTTGGACAGAGTAAAAGTGGGACTTGCCTCTACTAAGGGAATTGTGTAAAAATTTTATCAGCCTGTGATTGTCAATCCAACATTGAAGAAGCTGAGCTACTTAATACTCAGAATAGGGGTCATTTTTAAATACCATTCTTGGACAAGCTCATTAGTTCTGCTGTGTATGGAACTAGAACATAACAGAGGAAACTTTTTTTTAAGCAGGGGGAAGGGAGAAAACAGTCATAAAATGCTGGAGGAGGAGACAAATAATGTCAAGGTTGCAAAATACTTAAATTCTTTTTCCAGGATCATAAACAAATGACAGCTATTTTTTATTTCTAAATTTTCTGCAGTGTTACTATACAAGAAAGAGAGACAGTATATTTTTTCTTTCAGAGAAAGATCCTGGGACAGTATATTTTTTCTTTCAGATAAAATACAGATTTGAAGCAGACTGAGAGAGTGGGAGATGTTCGAGTGAATCTTAGGAGGACTGCCTCGCTGCTCCAAGCACCGCTTCAGATTTCAGGATGACCACATAGTAGTATTAGAGAGATCAGAAGTTGTTACCTACAGTATAACAAAGATTTTCACATCCAGAGAAAGTTAGTAGGGCCAGAGCTTTCTGGTCCTGCTCTGGATGCAGTGCTTTCAAAGATGCTGTTGGAGCAAGTGGCCGTCTCCTGTACTTCTTGTGAGCTGCTGACTTCTTATCCAATCTCAAAAATCAGGCTGACTCCCCAGCACTTGCTGCTTCATGGCATCTGCATGCAGTGTTTCCCCTCATTCTATTTTTGTTAAACTGGCTTCAGACACTCTACAAATTTCCAGGAGGAGGCATCGATGCTGCTTGCAACTGCAGGAGGAGGTGTTAAGTGTGTGCAACAGGGCCAACAGGGCCTGTGGTCAGTGAAAGTCACAGCACATGTCATCTGTACTTTTCCTAGCTTCTCCTTTGGTTTTCTGAGGTTAACCCTGGATATCCTTCCTTTTTGAGGAAGACTTATTGAGTAAAGACTTTCTAAAAGCACTTTTATTTAATTCATAGTTACCTGTTGTTAACACACTTATTTTTCTTTTGAAGAAAACCCTTTCCCAAATCAAAAAGCAAATGTTGCCACTGATTTTTCCTACAATTTTCTTCCTAGTATATTACAGGAGGACTTTCCCAAAACCCTTTGCACACACTCCACCTGCTAACATGCAGCTTACACACTGAGGACAAAACTAAACCAGATATAAGCATGCTTGGATAAGACCTAATAAAAGTGTCATTTGATGAACCCAGAGAATGTAAACAGTAAGGAAACTTAGCATGGTGCTACGATTTATTTCTGGAAGAGAAAAAGGTTGTGTTCTCTTCATTACTCATTCAGTGTTTTCCCAGCTCAAATCCAGGCAAATGAAGCACAGTACTGACGGCATCAATACCAGTTCTGAAAGCATGAACACTCTGAGTGAGCCTAATGTAGCATGAAGCTACCAGATCATGATATCTGGAATTGAACGATTACAGGGGAAGTCTGCTTCACCCTAATATTCTTCCTCTTCGTTCCACACCTTAGCAATACAACTTCTGTGAATCACCGCTCACACCATTGAACAAAAGTAATTAAAAACCCAACTCTTTCCACATTTTTGATGTTAAACAATTAGAATTGGAGGTGAATTATTCTGCAAACTGATTTCCATCACCACCACCCTCAGTACTGCTTCACAGATCGTCATAACTAGGGTTTGTGCTACAGAACTTCCTAACAGTTTTTTCAGAAAGATTACTCCCACTGGAAGGGATCTTTCCCCTCTCAGTCCAGAGTACAACACAGGAGAACGTGGACTGCACAAGTCTTCCTCTGTCCTGTTTGGACATTACAGGCTGAGACTCTAGGAATTGCTGCTTGGACTGGTGGTCCTGTCTCAGGCAAACCTCCTTTTTTAGGCACTGCTACTTTCCAGACTTGCTTTTGTTCCCTTTAAATTTTTTTTTTCCTTCCTTCTTCTTGTCTTGGGAAAGTTTGGAGGGAGGAAGGAAGGGGGGAGAAATTATAACTATTGCTTTGAAAACAGTACAGCACAGACAGCATAACCAGACAGAGGAAAAGATATCTGAATGTTTTTCAAGGCTGTAGACAGTCACAGCTGCAAACAAACAACAGACTCAGTCACAAGGAGAGGCTGACTTGAATGTGTGATCCAAGAGCTATGCAGAAATAACATGGACTCACCTAATGACCAAAGAAAGCAACATGGGACAGGAGAAGAATTTTCCAACACCAAGGTAAAAAACAAACAAACAAACAAACAAAAAAACCCGCAAAAAACTTCCCCCCCCCCCCCCCAAAAAAAAAAAAAAAACACCCTTGAAGCAAAATGGTGGATACATTTCTGTCACTCAAAAAAAAATTATTGCCCAAAACTCACAGAGACATTCAGAGATAAGTATCAAAGTCTTCAACCTTAACAAATCTGTACTGTCCTTCAAAAGCTTTCCACCACGTATTCAGGTACCTATTTCATAACATGTTTAGCAAAGTAGAGAGCACATCTCATTTCTGATATGATTTTTCAGGAAAAGCAACATTTGTGTTAAGATCACTATCAAGTGTGTCAGTACAAAACCTGTCTAGAATAAGAAACACTAGTAAACTAGAAAATAACTTCTGAGTCAACTTCAAAATCCCAAAACAGTGGGGTTTCAGATCTCTTACAGTATCAATAAGAGCAAAACCTGAAACTTTGTGAAGGTTCTGCAGCAAGGCAGCAGCAATGAGCCCTGGCATACAGACCATTTCATTGACATATGTCTGTATGCAGGCACATGTGCAAACATAGCACAGGGCAAAATTCTGCAGCTTTAGGTAAAAAGGAACTTCCTCTTTGGTTTGCATTTGTGTGCTAACACACTGAAGTTCCCCATTTCTGCTGAGCTTCAACTGATTAATCCAACAGTTTATTATTTATAGTACTTCCAGAACTAATAGCAATATAAATTTTTATCTTTTTGACAAATTCTTATTGTCAAAATTCTTTTTAATGAAGGCCAAAAAAGATACGAAAAACAAAAGAGTTTGAAATCAGCACACATATTATTACATGGTCTGGGAAATGGAGAAGAATGAGCTAAGAAGCATAATTTATTAATATTGTGTTTGATGGCATTTACAGGTAAAGTAGGAAAAAATTAACAATAGCATGAGGAAACTCAGGAGGCACTTAATCAGCAGCCTGGAAAAAAATCTGAGACATAAGTGAAAACAAAGAACAGCTAAGGTAAAGGGGACACTATACGTCGTAGAGCTAACTTTTGCATCTTTTGAGACCAAAATGCATCCCAAGGATCCACACCACCATAAGAACTTAACATTTTTGTCTGACACTCAGGACTCAAAGAAGATCATAAGCTTTGGACAGGTCTTCTACACAGGAGCTAGTTTTATCATAGAGGTGAAAATCTCAGTTTCTTCATTTAATCATCATATTAAGTGACAAGTTTGACTGAGTAAAGACTGCAGGATTTAGCCCACTGCTACTACATGTCTGTGGAAAGAATCAAGATTGTGCATATTTTAAGAAATTCTTTTCTGTACCCTCTGTTCAGAAACGCAAGCAACAGACTCCAGTGAGATCGATCAATGGTCATAAATTTTACTGCTCATGTATTACACTATATTTATTTATATATCCTGAAAGGGACTGGAGATTGGGTATGTGACTAATGCTAAGGTTACAAATTGCTCAGAGAAGAAATCTAAACATAACTGTGAACTTCATCCTCATCCAAGCACATTCATCACATTCTAAGAATTTGAAGTGCAGTTCTAATCAAAAGTGATCTGAACTTTTTTCAATCCAGATATCTGCATCCAATGCATATTCACTGACAAAAATAAGATTCGTGAGTTTGTTGGGTTGTATCACTAAAGAATTAAAGAACTAGAGAACTAGCATAAACCACTGTGAGAGCATCTTTTCTTGTGCTTCCTATATCCTACAGAATCTTTCCTCCCCCTTCAAAGTTTGCATAATATCACATAACTGAAATTAAAACATCCATCAAATGAGCTGGCACAGACTGTGATTTTTTTTTTTCATGCTGGCTGCCACTCTGTGCCTCAGAATCTTTCTCTGAAATATCTCCTCAAAAAATGCCTGTTGTTTCAAACTGACAAAGATAAGCTAGACACAAGACCTAAAGAAATTGTGTACCTGCCTCATTGTTTTCCATCATGTTTCACTCTCAAAACTAATAAACACTGAACATAAATGAACACTGTCAGCTATTTCACTGAGGCTGGATGCAGGCAAGAATATAGACATACAAATTACAATGTTGATCTGCCAATCTGTTCGTAAAGACACTTATTTTGGGCAACATATTTTGCTATCACTAGCAGCTTGGATTGCCAGAGTACTGTGGAATTCTCATTTGCAAAAGAGTAAGTTTAATACCCAAATCCATGTGAGTCTTCAGAGATGCCAGTTACCCAGATCAATTTTTCAAAGCAAAATCAATTAACAGTCATGTACATCACACACCATGATGTTTAAAGACAAAGCAAGTCCCAATAAAGCCCAAGTACATAAGCATAAGATAAAACATTAATATTTTTCTAAGGATATATCACTCATTACTATCCAGTACCATTTTCTGTTTAACCTTTTGTTGTACCTACTTGCATCAGTCACTCTTTAAGCCTGTGTACTTTTCCCCCATTTTCTATGTGATGCTTTCACTTATCAATGCATTAAATGGTATTGTTGCAGCCACAGAACACCTCGACTGCACTTACATTTCTCTAATATGCAACAAGTAGTATTAAGACACACAGCGAACTCTTCTAGAAATGTCACCATTCTGCACACAACTCGTCCCCTAAACATTGCTTTCCACGAGATTTATCTCCACATCCTGTCTTCCCCTGCTCAGCTGCTTTTATCCAGTGGCCTCACTCCTTTCTTTTCTTAGAAAAAAACAACCTAGGAAGAGGTTAGCTTCAGCAACATCCCTATAAGAGATCTTATACAATATAGTTGTGAAAGTAACTTGACACATCCTAGCACCAAGGCTACTAAAAGGGATAGAACAAGAAGGATTTCTATGAGGGTAGAAGGAATAAGAGCAAGTTCTCTCCCAATTCTTTTTGGAGCAGTATCATTCTGAACAGAAATGTACAGGAGATAGTTGAGAACAAGTTAAGTACACCTTGTAGCTAGGACACTGGACAATTGAGATCAGATACTTGGGTAGGTCACAGCAGCAGCTCTTCTCCCTCCGAGCTCCCCTTTTTTTCCCCAAGTGTTACAGAGTTACAGGAAGTCAGCTCTCAAACAACAGTAGGGCCAGTCAGGCTCCACTGCACATATTTTCTCCAGATTTGAGTGCAGCCCAAAAGGCCATGGCTATAAGTTGTAAGGCAATGAAGGGGGCAGAAGCTGAAAGGAGAAGCACAAATCCTAGTGCAGTGGAGGCTTCCTATCAAGCAGACACCAGCCAGTAGTGTCAGTGTGATGACTCACAGCACAGAAGAGGAACTCAGTGAGGGAGTGGTAGTGGCAAATGATATCCAGCCTGGTCACAGGACCGTTTTCTTCAGGTACAAGATTCCTCCTTCAGCTCTACTACGAAGACCCTTTCCCCACATGCTTAGCCCCCCTCACCTCCTGCCTCTTATGGTCATGGCTCAGCCTGCACAGGCTTTGGTTAGGGTTAGGTCCAAACCTTTGGTTCCCCAGTACTGGCATGGCCCCTTCTCTCCTGTCCCTCCCAGGCATTTGGCTGCCACACCGTTCTAGAGGCTGATGAAAGCTATCCTGCTATGCTGTATCTCGGCACAAATATGGTACTTGAAAAATATAAATCAGTGCCACCTGGAACAGGATTTTGTTGCAATCAGTTGCTACTGCCCAAGGAATACAAAGGGAACAGAAGTGGCCAAACTGACTGGACACTTGAATACCACTACACAGCTGAAGCCATACACAAAGAAAACTTTTATACCCCAAAGGAAAAAAAAAATTACCAGCTTTCTAGTGAAGCACAGAACAGCATCATTTTCCACAAATGAGACTTAGTCATAATCGGACAAGGAATGATTGCTCTGAGTCTATGCTAGGACAAGAACGTGAAAGTCACTTCTGATGGCAAGGCAGAAGGGACCCAGTACCCTCATCATTTCCCCACTACCAGAACTGATCCCTTCCTACCTTCTAGCTCCACATCATCAGCACACGGCCAGTTCCTCATTGGCAAGCCATGGGGTATTAATTACCATCCACACTCACCCTTGCTCCAGGCTGCACCTGACAGATGAGTTAGAGCTGGCAGTCTAAGAGCTGCGGCCCCGCACTGACTTCTGACAGCCCCAGCACTGCCCCAAGAGTATTTCACTCCTCCCACACCCAAGTCCACTCTCTCCAGCAGCGCAGCAACATCCAAGTTAAGTGTTCAAGCTGCTCTTCTCTCTTTCAAAGAAAACTCAAATGCAGCTGTGAGCCCAGGAAGACAGCCAAGTTTGTTTGCCCTTGAAAGGAGGTGGTCAAACATGGTGAAAGATGAAATGAGCAGAGAACTACGGAAATACATTCACCCTAGTATCTCCACTGCACATTATTCAAAAACTCCACAATTTGGGCAGCAAGATACCGCTTTCACAATCCTGAGGTAAACTTTCTGTGCTTTTTCAACACAAATAAAGGAAACCCTAACATAAGGACATACACATTTCCAGAGAGGAAACACCTTATTGATGAGTTGAGGTTTCCTCTCACTAGCACAATGTGTAAGAGTCAAGTAGTTCCTTTACTTAGTGCCAGAAATACCCTCAGAATTAACATAGTGGCAACTTCTATAAGCAACAGGGTCAGCAAAGAAGGCAAACCATCTGTGCTTAAAATAAGTAAGTTTCAGAGACAGATACTAAGATCATAAAGGAGTTAGTGCATAGACACATATATTATACATTTGGCCCAATAGCCATAACACCCGTAGGTGACTCTTGCAAGTAAGCAGAAGAGCATTTCACAGATTGAAACCTTTGGAAAATGGAGAAGACAAGGGCAAAATTGCTGGAGAGCAGGAAAAATGTTTTCTCCATGAGGTCACCCCTAAATTGGGACAGTGAAGTCAGAGAAGCCTGGTTACCCACCACTTTCACTTGAAAATTTCGGGTGGTAGCATTATTGTAAGCTATAAAGGGAGTGAAACACAGGGACGCCTTCACACTGTGAACCCTCTGGCCAGGAAAATACTTCCAGGTAAATGACAAAGCAGAGAGTAAAGCACGCTTTAATTCACAGCATGAATGCAGTTCATCTGCCGGGGTACAAGGATCCCCACTCCCACTCCCCTTTGCCTCCTTCCTTCCACCAGCAGAGCAATCTGGAACTGTCCTCACTCCTTCCACAGACACAGGCCACGGGTGTCAGCAACTGGACTGAGGCTCATCCTCTCGCTCTGAGTGATACACCACTCCACACGGGGTCACCAGTTTCAGTACATTGCCACGTGTCATGCTCAGCACCTTTGTAACGAAAAAGGAAAAGAGACCTTCAGGGATCCTGGACCTATGTTCTGGCTGCCAGCACATCCTGAAGTCCATACCTTCACTACTACTGCAATCGAAGCTGACAAGATTAAACAAATACAGGTATCTCGAAGGCATTTAATGAACTTGCAAATACACGAGCCTATTCCTTTTTTATATTAGTCCTTGATCTTGCACTGAACTTTATTTTCTCCATTATCCACTATCTCGACAACCACCGAAGCCCACTCAGACAATCTAGAAAGCTATGCTACCCAGCAGGGAGATGCTAAGATCGTTGTCAATGTGGAGAAGTTCTTGTTCATTATCACTGTGACTCTGTTCTTCAGAGATACACTCTTCCTAGCCTTCCATTTTTGTTTAATTGAACTCATCCATTGAGTAAGGTTTTCTCACTGAACTAAGAATATAGTTAATAACAGATTTATTACAGATTAACAAACTGGATCCCTGGATGAAATATAAGCAAGAATCAACATAACTGATTAATAAGAGTCAAGCTGTATTAAATACAGGACAAAAAATAATTCTGCAGATGTTCATATTTGATGGCTACAGGTTTCACATGAACTTGAACCAGCACAATCACTGGAAAGGCTGAGTTGGAGGATAGCGGGTAGGAAATAATATCACTACTGCTGTAAATTGCCTTTAGCCGCTGAGTAATCCAATCACTATAGTGACACTCCTTTGTTTTGTAAAATACATAAAAAATCAGCAAAACACTAGCAAAACAAATATAAAAGCCTCAGCAAATGGAAAAGAACAGTGGAAAGGGCCAAAGAGCCCTGTAGCTCGATACTGTGGTGTACATAATTCATGGAGGATGTGAGGAATGAAAATAACTGTTATCTATGTTCGTAGCTTACATTAGACATTAGAAAAAAAAGGCAGAGGAGAAAAAAATGTATTAGGCAATGAAATGTTAATAGAAGTTATATACAGCTTTTAACAAAAATAAAACAATCATATGAAAAATAGGTGAGCTAGACAAAGGAGAAATTAGTGTAGGGGGGAAAAAAAGGAAAAAGAAAATAAACTGAAATTGAGAATTGTTCTTCAGTCTTGAGAACAGAGAGATACCCCAGAGCCTATTTATGCCCTGAATATCCAGGGGAAGGGTAAGAATAGTTAGAATGGAAGAGACATTCAGAGGATATAGAAAGTGATAATCAGACAGCTCATGAGCAATTAACTAAGGTAAGGAAATACACTCATGTACACCACAGTAAGCTCCGGAAATCAGAAAAAAATGGGACAAGGAGCACTCCAGCCAGACAAGGTTCTGAAGTAATTTCTACCATGCCACAGGGTACATATTCCTCTGCAAACATAAATAGTAATGATGGGAGCTAAAGAGCAGTATGCTATCAGGAATATAGTTCTAAATATGATGGCTCTTGTATTGGGGAAAATTACAACAGAAACCAGTCAGCATCGTAAGTAAGGGCAAAAAGCTTCTCCACAAAAGTGCCGAAGGCAATCGGAAGGGAACAAACCTGTTCCTTGAATCTAAAATGTTCACATCTCTCATGTTGAGGCATATGCTTCTGCAAAAAGAGATTTACATTACAAGAATGCCAATCTTATGGCTCAGGCCATTTGAGTGAAAACTTAGTCAATTATTCTTGATAGAAATAACATCATAATTTCTTTGTATCAGGGACTCATTTGGTTCAGATTTAACAAGCAACACTAAGTTCCAGAGGAACTAATACAAAATTAAAGAGGTGCAGTTTCTTTCCTAGTTCATGATGGAATCTGCTAAAACCATTGTTTTCAGAGATGAATTCTCTTTTCAAATTGAGGCATTTAGAAAGTGATAAAATCTTCAGGGCTTTCTCCCAACCCCTAGTGCTTCAGTTCAGATTAAAAAATAGCATCTGTTGCACTCTGAGGTCTTTTGGAGGACTTAAGTTAGCTCAGCGAGTCCTTTAGGGGAAATTCTATCCATTTTAGTCATGTTTGTTTCTCTGTAATTAATGGCAGGAATTTTCTTTAAAAGGCTATGGTTACCATTTACTTGGGAATTAGTTTACTTAAAAATAGAATCTTAACAGTAAAATTCAAGAATGTAGGGGAGTAAGCTACCATCACACATCTTTGTAACATAGAAATTACACTTGCACAGTAATGCTGTGCTCTTAGGATGCAGACGGAAGCAACAATGCCTGGCCATTTTAATCACAAATAAAAGTAAATTGTAAAAGCTAATAGCGATGATAAGACATTGTAATACCATTCTCTTTCTACTACACTCTGAACAACTGGTATTTATTGATACTACTACAACTAGCTCTCTCAAAAAGGAAAGGCCTCTTTGAAAATAGAACTAATTGAGCTGGACACATAATTTATGAATTAACTTTTGAGATAATATAAACTATAGCCAAGTAATAAACTTCCCCAAAGCTGATTATTTCAATGCTTAATGCATCTTAGGCTTTCCAGTTGCATATGAACTTCACACGTTCATAGTACGTGTTGAACTTCTATTCTATTCTGTCTAAATGGAAAACGTTCTACATCTCACCATAAAACACAATAACTGACCATGGTCACTGTGACCAATAACTTAAAATGAAATTTTTCCTACCCCAAAATATAGACACTGAGTCAGTACTTTTAATTACTTGGCAGTAATACTAACTACCCACATTTGAAGTGTCAGTGCTCATGACAGCTTTACTGGGGCACTTGATTAAAAAGTGGTCAACAGCAAAGCCTAATTGGCTTTGCTTCCTTCTAGAAGGAAAAACTGAGCTGAAAAATTCTGGATACCACTGAAGTCAGAACTGAAATTCACAGGAGCTATGGATGCCTAGTGCCTCCCAAAAATGGGTCATTTGTTAAAGCCTGCATATCACACTAGAAATAATGAATCCACCCCATTTAAAACAGCAAACAATAACTAGTTTATCTTTAAAGCAACAATGACAACAAAAATTTTTAAAATCTTTGAATTCAAGGCAGTATCTGTTGAACAGAATGCAATTACCCACATACCCAAATCAATATGTGCTTACATACTTTGCTGATGAGAAGTCTGTATTTTCCCCCTATTCATTCTGCATTCATTTCTGCCTCAGCTACAACCCTACTCTCACTGATGCTCCTTGTCCTTCCTCAACCCTAACATTACTCCATGTTGTGCACACTTTTCCCACACTTGTTGAATTCTGCATGTGATTCCGTCTTGTCCCTTTTAGCCAGGTAAGAGATAAAGTGTGCAGAACAACTGCTAATTTTTATCTTCCACACTCTTTGATTGAAGCCTTTTTATGAGGAGGTAGGAATAATGGCACAATCCTTCAGCATCATGTTGAAATCCTCTAGGCTCCTCTCTACTCCAGGAGAGAAGAGAGTGGGGCAGTTTACAAATCCTGAAGGGTTTCCTTTAGACCAGCCTAGAATGTACTGGTTGGCAAGAATTTCCTTCCTGCTCTCAGGTTGGCTCCAACCTTGAATAAACTTTTGTGTCACATGGCAGAAAAGAGACAGCAAGAACTCCTCATCCCATCAAGAATCTCATGAAATGCTATTGAGACCAAAAATTGCCACTGAACACTTGAAACACTTGTATATCAAGTGAGATACATGATAGCTGGCAGTGTAATTTTGATTATATATTAATGACTTATCTCTCTTTTTTTAAACACAAAACACCTTTAATTCAAGCAACATACGTTTGATACTTTTTGCTGACTCATCTGAATATGAATATGCTTTCTCCATACTCACATGTGTATACAGACACATATAGACATGCAAAGATTAAGCACACTTCTAAAGTTATTTCTATAGCTCATTAACTGACTGAATTTGCTGGAAAAGACAGGGAAATATTAGTCAGAACAAAATCCTGGAACTGAACAGATGTGCAGTGAATGTTAATACAACCTCCAAACAAATCTAGCAATAACACCATCAGCATTAGCTAACCCTAAAATGAGATCATTTAGTGAAAACTGAGTCACAATTCACTGAAGGGAAAGACTTATTTCCCTCTGTACTTACAATAGTTCAAGCGGTAAGCTGAATCTCTGAGCTTTCTTCCTATCGGTGTGCGTATCAATCTCTTCTCCCAAGTAACAAGCAATAGAACAAGAGGAAATGTGCCAGGAGAAGTTTAGGTTGGATATTAGGAAAAATTTCTTCACCAAAAGGGTTCAAGTATTAGAACAGGCTGCCCAGGGAAGTGGTTGAGTCACCATCCCTGGAGGTATTTGAAAGACATGTAGACGTGGTGCTTAGAGACATGGTTTAGTGGAGGACTTGTCAGTGTTAGGTTAACGGTTATACTCGATGAGCTTAAAGGTCTTTTACAACCTAAAAGATTCTATGATTCTATCATTCACGTGGAATTCTTTCAACAGTCAGGTTTGTACTCACATTTCTACAGTTTTCTCCAATTACGAGTTGAGTAACATTCACATAAACACATACCTGCCCTCTTATTAACCACACTTAAACATCAGCAGATCAAGATTAATTTTGCCCCTGCTATGGTTTTCTCTCTACATGTTTGTTCAGTGTAAACTTGACAGGGCTTCTTTAAAAATTAAACCTGAGTGGGTTTTTTGGTCCACAAGAACAGAACATGAAGAAAAGTTAAAAGCAACAAAAAATTAAGGACATTTTGCTTTGACTCTTCCTGCCAATCACAGTAAATTCTGCTTTAGTATGTGTTCCCTTCTCTTTTTCTCCTGAAAAAACTGAAAGAGCTACATGATGCATCAGCACTCCTGCAAACAGTCATTCTGACAGTCTAGTGTCACTTATAGCTAGAAATACCCTTTTCCACCTTAGATTTTGCACAGGATTCATGCAGCCAAACAAGCTGCAGGACAGTAAGAAATAAATTTTCATAGTCTAATTTATTATACCATTTGTTTGATCATCAGTTATCAGTTACCTTTGAGTAGCCTCTCTTTACCAGAGATACACCTGGAATTGTAACCCTCAAGTCCATACAGGCAGCAATAAACAATCATTGGATTTATATTTTTCCAATACTCTTCAGATGTTCAGAAGTAATATCAATATCACTTTTTCATCTATCAGCAGTGTTATCTGGCTATAGGGCTTATTTTCCAAGACAAACTATTTTAAAAATATTTATATGAATGTATGCTGTGGCAAATCACATTTCTAAATTGACCTGGATGTAATATATTGGTATAATGGGATGCATCTTTTACAAAATGTGATTAATTCCTCCTCAGAAAAATTTGCTTATTAGCAAGGGCCTTAGGGTGCCCAACAAAGTCAACAAGAGTCTTTCTCTTGATTTAAAGCACACAATTCTCTTATCATTCTCTACACTAAAAAGGACACTGCTTGCTGTGTCCAACAGGAAATACTGGAGTATATGAAACAGAATATTTATTTGTAAAAATACCTTTAAGGAGAAAGGTTTGTTTATGGATGAGAAAAGAGCAGGGACAGTTTCCAGTTTCTCACTGTTTTATCTGTGGTAACTTTAAAGGTTACTCTACCTAAATAAGGTAAACACTGTCAGAATCAGGCTGCAAAAGGTGTGTTATTTAGTGTTCTTGCATTCTTTTAAATCATATATTTTTTAAAAAAGGAAAATTACAGATTGTTTTAAACAAAAAGTTGCTCCTTGACTTTGTAAACTAGGATGGCTGGCAGCCAGAACAACTGTACTGATTTACACTCCTGGCTCAGTCCTTATTTTTGTTACCAGTAAATTCACAGGGATTCTGTGTTTACTCAAGAATATTTTCCAAAACTGTTAAAAACGAATGCAAAAAAATGGCTGCAACTTGAAAGATGTTTTCCAAATGTGGATTTTCAAAGGTAATGTCCTTATTATTCGTACTTACATAAAGCCACATCTTCTGATCCCAATAAGGTGATCGTTAAGGTCATGTTATTCTGTCAAACAAGGTTTTGACATTAAACCTTGACCAACATATTTATAACTTTATGAATTCTGCCCAGAAGATAGGGCCACACTGACCTTTTCACAGAAATTATATGACAAATGAGAAACCAATGCTGATAGCTTCCTGCTATTAGAAAAAAAAATCATGTTCCAAAACCTGTGATTGTGTAGAGCCTTTGCTGCACTAGCAGAGTTAAATGACAGCATCTCTGTTAAAGTGAATCAATGAAAGGGACTAATGAAAAAAAAAATCTCAGAAGAGTTTTTGTCTCTGCAAATTATTCATAAATCTAAACTTAGGGAAGATAGAAAGAAAATAAAAAAAAGAATAAAGGTAGAAAGTTGTGCAGTTGGACAGTAAGAGGCCAGAAGACAAGAAGTAAGCTTGTCTTTGAGTACCACTGTTAACTTTTTAATGGGTAGTCGTATACTGGCTATACCTGCTCAGAAAATTAAATATTGCTTACTGTAGTGATTACTGCAGAGCTTTATGATAAATTTATACAACAAGCACCAATTTTCCCTCCACATCACTACCATGAGGCTTTGAGCAACCTGGTCTAGTGGGAGGTGTCCCTACCCATGGCAGGGGGGTTGGAACTCGATCTTTAAGGTCCTTTCCAACCCTAATCATTCTATGATTCTATTCACAGATCACCCTAAGCAGAACTTACCTAAGACACCAGACCTCTAAAACAGTCTTCCTACAAATAAACACCAAAGAAACACCTGATATTTTCCTTTATATCAGAGTGGACAGAGATTTAAGACAGGTAATATGAATTCCTCCTGACGTCACAACAATGATCACCATTCCTCTGCCATTATTCATATCAGAATTTATAAGGCACTCCTACAATAACACAATAACTACCAAGAGCAAGGGAAGCAGAATCTGGCCATTAAGATTTAACTTTTAATTAATCTCAGAATTTAAAGCAGAACTTGCAAAGTACTAGGAAGGATCATAGAATCATAGAATGGCCTGGGTTGAAAAGGACCTTACAGATCATCTAGTTTCAACCTCCCTGCGGCGGGCAGGGTTCCCAACCACTAGAGCAGCTGCCCAGGGCCCCATCCAGCCTGGCCTTGAACACCTCCAGGGATGGGCCATCCACAACTTCTCTGGGCAACCTGTTCCAGTGCCTCACTACCTTCTGAGTGAAAAATTTCTGCCTAATATTCAACCTAAATCTCCCCTCTCTTAGTTTAAAACCATACCCCCTCGTCCTGTCACTATCAACCCCTGTATATGTAAGAGGACATATTTGACTTGCTGACTGAAATACACACTAGTCTCATACAATTCTAGAGTACAAAATTCTGAAACTGCCTCATTTTAGTAAATAAATGAAACACGTTCTTTCTAAAGATATTTATGAAGTTGTTAAGTGTAATTTTCCCTTCAGCCTCAGTCTTGTACTGTTGGAATCATGACTTGTCAGTCTTACTAAAACATTTTTAAAAATAATTGCCTTAAAATGTTGTGGTGTTTTGTTGGTTTTTTCACTTTGTGTGTGAGAGTACACAATTTGTCCATTGGTATCTTTATGCTAAAGACAAAGATGACACAAGTTATTTACAACCCATCCAAGTAAGTAAAGCCACCAGGTGTTTCCTATAATTGATAGTTAAACCACTAGATTTTCTAAGCCCACATTTCTGAAGAAGTAATGGCAGTACCAGAATTTATCTCTAGCTGCAGAGCTTTCTTGATCAGTATGTCCACTGAGTAATCTGTGGGTCTGCATGTGTAAAGAAAAAAACACAACAAAACAGTAATTATACACCTTCTTCAATTTATTTACATGAGGGGTTACTTCTGGGGTGATTCTGTTCTCCTGTAAGAATAAGATTTGAGCATGCAGAAGTCTTGTATCTATGTTAAAATATTTCTCCATTGCTCGGTATTTACACTGTCATTGCTGTAGGAAATCGTAGTCAGAGAAGAAAGATCAACCTTCAGGTAGGAAGAACAAATGTCATTGAAGTTTTTGATATTAAAATACAGTCCTATGTATCTATTTAGGAGTACAACAGCACTTTCCTTTTCCTAGCAACATTATTTCAGTCTGGTTTGAATTCCGCATCAGCCAGTGCTGCTTCTTCAGGTGCAAGCCTTGTATTTATCCAGAGATATGTGTTGGCAATCAGATGTGTTTGACTAAGACATGCAGAGCTATCAGACCATGCAAAACTTGATAATATTCCCATAATAATTTTGTTTTGTGGAGTTCAAGGAGTGACCCCATAAAGTAAAGAAGAACGTGGCCTACAACAATCCTGTGAGAAAAGTACAGTCCCTACATAATATTTCTACCACCTTTGCAAACAGCCAGAAACATATGGTACCAATTTCATTAAGTCCTCAGCTACAGTATGTTGAGATAGGCTTACCACTTCTGTATAGATGAAAAGAAAGTCACAAACAAAAATAACAGGGTATTGTCTTTGTTTCATTCCTTAGTCTGAACGATCAAGGATGACCAAGCTCCATTTCCAGAACTACAAATCATAGTATGACTTCTTGCCATCACTTGCCTACCTGTGAAACATGTAAAGAATTTTGAGACCAAAGTGGCCTCAACACACCATAGAAATAACTGACACAGAACACTGTAAAAACCAGAAGAATAAATAGGTTAAGTAAATTAATTTAAGGAAAGTCTGTTTTATAGTCATGATGCTATTACATACTCTGGTTTAGATTGCAACCTCTTACTCTGGAAGTTTCTTAACCAAAGACTGTGAAAGCCTGGAAGAATATTCCAGAAGAAGGTCGCTCCATGTCCTTTCTCTAAGTTGATGTATTGTCAGAGACCAGATAACAGTCTGGAAAAGCATTTTATCCAACTCTGTATGGTTGCTCTTATGCACACCGGGAAAAGGTATACTGTATTTAATTTCTGTTGCACTGTATTATTTTAAACTTAAGGAAAAACCACAGAGTTTTATAAGTAACCATATATAGAACTACCTGTATATATACCACTCTGCCACACATTACAGATACTGTCACAGAGCATGGTGTTCTATGTTGTAGGAAAAAGCCACAAACTCAAGATTTTAGAGTTTTAAAATACAATTTAGAAATCGTGCACTGAATGAAATTCTTTATGGCAAGGAATCTGTGACAGCAAAGCAGGAAAAAAATCTAATGTATGATAAGCACTACAGTTGTTCATCATAAGCCCCTGGAGAGACGACAGAAATATAAAGCAGTTGACAAAAGAAGTCTCTGTCTCAGTTCTGATGGTTTCATTTATCAACAAACAAGTTTAGCTCCATGACAAGACTACATTAAGGGAACTATTAAGCTAAATGTGACCAAATATTATTTGCTTTACCTATCAAAACTTATTACTGTCAGAACCACTGCCAACATCACAGGCTTGGAAAGAGCTGTTTAAACTATTCTTTTAAAAACCCAGTTATCACACAGCATGGATAGAAGTTTTTTTCCCTTACCTTGTGCTACCATGTCAAGCCAGGTAATAGATGAAAACTTCAGAAAAAATCAAAGGTTAAGTGTTTATCACAGATGCAAATCACCCTGGGGAGAATTATATGTACATTACTAAATCACCAGTGAACATCTTATGTATATCCATGGATACGCTGAGCTGCCTGACTGCATCAATACAGTCATTGCTAGGACCAGCTGGGCAGACACTGCTAGGATGGATAGCTAAAACTAATCTGCAGGAATCAAGATGTTTGAAATACTCAGTTTAGTATTATCCACAAAATTAACTTACATGTTATTTATCATTTATTCTAGACTGCAGAGGGTAAAAATCTTGGACCACAGGCAGAAGGACAAGGAACATCTCTGACTGCACCTGAACTACCAGTTGCCTCGTGGGCTGATGCTAGTAGACTTTGCAGGGAGAAGGCAGCAAAACTATTTGCAGAGTGGCTTGTAAGATCTTTTGTCAGCCATCGCTGCAGCAAACTACCCCCAGCATTGCACCTGGGCTTGATCTCAGGAGGAACTTATTGCCTAACTCCAGGAGGCAGCCGAGAAGCAAAATAACTTCTGCACAATGAGGATGACCAGAGCACCAGGAGATGGATAAGAGGTGTGAAGAACTGGTAATCAACAAAAACATGCAAATAAAAACATTTCTGTCAGGCCTTAATTCCCCTGACTGGCCTCACCTGGGACCCCCCCAAGCTCTCTGCCTGGGAGCCCTACTGAAGCTCTGGCTGGGCTTTGCTCTACCTGTACCTGTCTCTGGATGGGTCTTGGGCCTCCCCTGTACTTGTGCCTCCTGGCAGGATTCCCTGGATGGACCTGGCTCGTCACATGCCATAACAGGGATGCTGAAAAGTCCCTAGCCAGGACCTGCTCTCCATGCTCAGCCCCGTGGGGCTGTGCTGGTGGGTGAGGGGCACAGCCGGCATGTGGGTCACCCCAGCTCCAGGCCCACCTCAGGCTGGGGCCCCCAGCCTTGCCCGTGCCATGCTGTAGGTGTGCCTGTGCCCAGTCTAATCTCTGTCCTGCATCCTGCACACACAACAGACCTAAGCCATCACTCTGCCTCCTGCTGCTCCCCGGCAGCCTCCCTGCACGGGCTTGTCCCTGCTGCTGCCAGGCACCCGCTGAGCTGTTGGGGTCTGCGCTGGGGCTGCCCGCCATGCCCCAGGCGGCCAGGCTCTCCCTGGCTATGGCTCTGGGGGTTAGCCCTATGGCTCAGGATCCTGATCAGGAGGAAATGTGAGTTGAAATATCAAAGCTTCTTGCAGGGAGAACTGGTTTTGACACATCCGGCCCTTAAAGGCCTTCGAAACATGAGCTCAGCCCAAACCCAGGGTCAGGCACAAAGGCAGGTTTACTCAGTAAAAGACGAGATGCAGCTATTTCTGCCGTTAGTTTTGTGGAAAGCAACCCTGATGTCCACAATATTCAGTGAAACACCTCTTAAACGGTATCTATAAATTCTGAAATGTTTGGAGGACAAAAAAAAAATCCCTCTGTTGGTAATTTAGCTCGAGTATCTTCACAGCATGGGCTGCCACAGAGCAGAGTCCTGCCAAGTACCGTGCATCTTCCGCTGCCCTGAAAGCAGGACTGCTCTCCTCACAAGGTCTCATTCAATGTTTTGCTCCTGCTCTGCCAACAAAATATTTCTATCTGCTTTGAAAGGGATAGATTTTCTTCTAATAGTTCAGAGAAAGTATTGTTCTGAGAATATCATTTCAAAGTGGGCAGGACACAGGAAAAAACCAGACGAAGTGACGTTTGCCATCTACATGATACTAGAGAGCAGGGAAAGGAGGGACAAACACACATATAAAAATAAAGCTATGGGGAAAAATAAATTTTCTGTCCTGAAAGCAAATCACTTCCCAAAGCTGAATTGCGAGTCAGACAATCTGCTGAGGTGGCTCTGTGCTTGACCTAGCCAGAGCCAGGCTTCTCCTCATTGATGGTGCTCTGACCAGGGGCAGTGCAGGTGACAAAGAGAGGGCAAGGAAACAGTGTCATGGCCCCTGATACAGTAAATTTCCCCGGCAAAACTAATCCAGGCTGGCACAATTAATGGGAAGTGACACAACTGTGATCTAATAATGAGGTAACAGAATAGAACTGTCAAGAGTCCTTCCAGAGGCAATGACAAATGATGTCATCTCTATTTCAGGATGTTTCAGGTGGAAAGCAAGCTTTCACCACACAAAATATGGAATGAAAATTGAAAGGTTTTATACCCAAGAATAATAAACATAAATAAATAAATAAATAAATAA